>NC_082669.1:79901905-79989405 GCF_025265405.1 Mesoplodon densirostris
TCTATGGTTGGGCTTCCCTGGTGGCGCAGTGGTTGAGAGTCCACCTGCCGATGCAGGGGACACGGGCTCGTGCCCCGGTCTGGGAAGATCCCACATGCCGCGGCGCGGCTGGGCCCGTGAGCCATGGCGGCTGAGCCTGCGCGTCCGGAGCCTGTGCTCCGCAACGGGAGAGGCCACAACAGTGAGAGGCCCACGTACCGCAAAAAAAAAAAAAAAAAAAAAAAAGCCTCTATGGTTAAGGAAAAAAATGCAATGATTTAATGGAGATCTGAAAATAAATTCAACGCACATGCTAAAGTAGCTACCTCTCCACAGCCAAAATATCAATGTAAGAACTAAACGTTTCCCTCCAAATAGGAAGAATATTCATTAAATCCTCAACTGTTTTATTGAAAAGCTACTATGTGTATATTACTATATTAGATATAGAGGGACATTTGAATTAAATAGGATCCTATCCCTGAGAGAACTTGCATCAGGCAGGTGAGTTAAGATATGTATGAGCTAAGATGGGCAGTCAGCAGAATTTTTATACTAGTACTAGAAAGAGTTAAGTTTGAAAGGTATAAATTGAAGATCCCTTGGCGTTCAGAGGGGAGACACACACAATCACACATGCTCTTGATGGCTGACTGCCGAAGCCTTCATATAGAAAGGTTTGTATTCTAAGTAGGCTTTCCTTAGGTTTAGCTGGCAGGGAGGATAGTCTTGGTGTAAAGAGGGAGCAAGATGATGGAGAAAGTTTTAAAGTCTAGTTTGGCCACTAGGGCTGGGACTTGGGTAAATCAAACGCATGCCCTTGAGAATGAGTGCCACCTTAAACTCTTTGTCCTTAGCACTTCGCTTGCCTTATTCAAAGAGCTTAAGTGGTCTCTTTCCAAACCTCACACATTGCTCTATATTAAAATAAATGGGGGCTTCCCTGGTGGCGCAGTGGTTGAGAGTCTGCCTGCCGATGCAGGGGACACGGGTTCGTGCCCCGGTCCGGGAGGATCCCACATGCTGTGGAGCGGCTGGGCCCGTGAGCCATGGCCGCTGAGCCTGCGCGTCCGGAGCCTGTGCTCCGCAGCAGGAGAGGCCACAACAGCGAGAGGCCCGCGTATCGCAAAAAAAAATAAATTAAATATATAAATAAATAAATGGTCCATCTGACTTAAAACTCATGCTTTTTCTATGAAAACTTATGGAGACCCCCAAATACAAAGCTAACATGTGGCATTGTTGAGTTGTTGTAGTGGAAGCCAAAGTAGGCGCTGGAGTCCAACAACACCAGCTTAAGTCACTTGTCATATTCTCTACCCACTTACCCATCCTGTCTCCTCATTCCCCACCCTATGCAGGCCAATGGCCAAAGAACTTGAAGAAGCATGTTTGAAAAACTCTGCATACTTTCATTAATTTATTCAACAAAAGTTGAGCATCTAGAATGTCCCAGGAAATGCACTATGTGGTAATGATAGAATGTTGACTACAGGAGACACAGCTCCTGTCTCAAGGTGCTTACAGTCAAGCTACAAATAAAGATCATGTAAGTTCATGGTGAAGAAATGGAGCCAGAAAGGAATCCTATGGACCCAGTAAGAGAAAATTTGAATACTAAGTTAGTGTGGTTTGTTTAATGTCACTGGATTTCTTTTTTTTTTTCAGGTAGGGGAGTGACAGGCTCAAACTGACACTTAGAGGAGTATAATCTAGCACAACCACTTAAAGTAGGAGTATATATATAGGATGGGTTATGGCGGAGGAGGTTGAAATTAATAACTTAAAATTAGGATTCTATCATAACAATCCAAGTGTGATATGTCTAAATTCAGGTAGTAATAACAAGGATGAATCTAAAGCATATTTGAGAAGGTGATTTTTTTAAATGACAGTCTAATTGGTAGTGACTGATTGAATGTTGAGTTCAAAGGAAGAAGTGGATCCTACATCAAAGACAGAATTGTAAAAACAGTAAAGTCAAAAGGATGAAAGGAGTTGGCTTTTAATTATATTTTGTTTTATATATAAGAAAGTTCTAAATATTTGCCCCCTTTTTTTACAGAGACAACTACTTCAGCTGATGTGAGATATAAACTTCAATTCTGGAGACTCTCAGGCATTCATCAATACTAGCAAGTCATCAGCTGTCAGAGCAGATAATTTATTCAGCCAATACCAAATTATCTAGTACTAACTATGTTCCAGGCACTTTGCTCTGCTTTGATTTTCTTGTCCTCGAGGAGCAAACAGTCCACTGGGGAAGAGAAGCAGTTAGCAAAGCATTCTAATATAGTGTGGAAAGGCTATAATAGAGAGAATGAAGTGTCATGGCTACATTAAGGAAGAGAATATTAACCCTGCCTGAGGGAGCCTAGAAGGACTTCAATGAGGAAATAACATACACACTAGTCCTTGAAGGATGAACAGTAGTCTAGCAGGCAGAGAATTTCATAAAAACAAACAAAAAAGGCTTTCTATACATTGAGAGAGCAACACCAAAATTATGGAAACATGAAAGAAAATAGCATGTTTGGAGACTAATAAGGGGTTTTGTGCAGCTCCAAGTATAATACATATGGTATAGAATATTAGAGAAAAGCTTAGAATGTTTAGTTGGGGCCAGATCATAGAGGGCTTTGCATGCTGTGCTAAGGAGGGAATTTTTTAAATTCCTTCAAGAAGTAGGGAGTTTCCTTTGCTGTGCAAAAGCTTTGAAGTTTCATTAGGTCCCATGTGTTTATTTTTGTCTTTATTTCCATTTCTCTAGGAGGTGGGTCAAAAAGGATCTTGCTGTGATTTATGTCATAGAGTGTTCTGCCTATGTTTTCCGCTAGGAGTTTGATAGTGTCTGGCCTTACATTTAGGTCTTTAATCCATTTTGAGCTAATTTTTGTGTATGGTGTTGGAGAGTGATCTAATCTCATACTTTTACATGTCCCTGTCCAGTTTTCCCAGCACCACTTATTGAAGAGACTGTCCTTTCTCCACTGTACATTCCTGCCTCCTTTATCAAAGATAAGGTGACCATATGTCCGTGGGTTTATCTCTGGGCTTTCTATCCTGTTCCATTGATCTATCTTTCTGTTTTTGTGCCAGTACCATACTAGAGTCTGTCATACAGAGTGAAGTAAGTCAGAAAGAGAAAGACAAATACTGTATGCTGACACATATATATGGAATTTAAGAAAAAAATGTCATCAAGAACATAGGGGTAAGACAGGAATAAAGACACAGACCTACTAGAGCATGGACTTGAGGATATGGGGAGGGGGAAGGGTAAGCTGTGACAAAGTGAAAGAGCGGCATGGACATATATACACTACCAAATGTAAGGTAGATAGCTAGTGGGAAGCAGCCGCATAGCACAGGGAGATCAGCTCGGTTCTTTGTGACCGCCTGGAGGGGTGGGATAGGGAGGGTGGGAGGGAGACGCAAAAGGGAGGGGATATGGGAACATATGTATATGTATAACTGATTAAATTTGTAAAATAAAAAAAAAATTAAAAAAAAAAAAAAAAAAAAAGAAGTAGGGAGTTAAATAAAGATGTTAGGGGTAAGAGTGTGATGATTAGAGTTTATATTAAAAAATATACCTGGCATATAATGGAGAAAGGATCGAATGTAAAAATAACTAGAAGTAGAGAGATCAATAAAGTGCTATTGTATAGCTAAATCAAGAGAGAATAAGATTACTACTAATTCATCTGAATGAATGTCCAATCTCAATTCATGTGAATCAGGAGTCATAGTAGGTTCACCTTTCAGAGGAAGAGCATATAAAGTAAGGAAAGAAGAAGTCTGAACATTAATTACTGGTAATTTCAACTGAGGGAGAAGAGGATTAAAGAAGCACTTGAAGGGGCTTTTGCGGGGAAAAAAGGAGAAAATAATGTCACGGTGACCAAGGGAAAAAATCATCTTTAAGAAGAAAAAAGCAGTAAATAACATTAAAGACCAAGGAAGATCAAGTCAAATGAAAACTAAAAATAGTCACTGGAGTTTGGGGGTTTTTTGTAATCATTTTCCAGAGTGATTTTTTTGGGAAGAAGTCAAAAGGAAGACAGATTTCAAAGGGTCTAATAATCAATGGAGAGTAAAATGTAGAAGCTTAAAGCAGAGACCATCCTTTTAAGATGTTTTGAAGGCCTGGGGAACACAATGGCAGTGACTGACCAGGGGCATCTGGACGTAAGGAAAGTGAATGTTTAACATGTAAGGGACTTAGAAATGTGTGTAGGACAAAGTGAAAGTAAATGGAAGGGAGTGTTGAAAATACAAAACAAAACAATTTCTTTTTAAAACTTCTTGAGAAGAAAGATTCTTGGTGTATGTAGGCACAGAATCAAAAGCTAAGGCAAAGAAAAAGGTTTATCTTGTATTAATATGAGCTAAAGGTTTATCTAAGACAGTAGAAAGGAGACAATGAAAGTGCCTGGCACATTGTAGGCATTCATAATTGGGACTTGAATGAATGTTAGCAAATCAGGGAGTAATGGTAAACTGAAGACTTGTTCTCCATTTTTCTCCTATGATGGTCATAGTTTCAAGATAATACGCTGAGAAAAGCAACAGAGGCATGGTAACAAATTTAAGGACAGTGCTAAATGTGTGAGGTATTTGTTACAGAAAATGAGAAATCTAGGTATCTTTAAAGAAATAAAGAGTTTCCTGAAGATGCAGATGACGTTAGCAGTTTTGTATTATATTGGGGCTTATCTATAGTGGCCCTGTTATTTTCTCTAATGTTATCAGGAGCCCAGCTACATACTGCCATAGATAAGAGTACCTTTGGAAAATTAAGATGACAGTTAAAGTGACTGGCAATAGGGCAATGGAGAGAGAAGAAAATTAAATCAGAAGTATTTAACTCAAACTAGAAGCATAAAAGGAGTTGAGGCTTGGGCATCACAATGAGGATAAACAAAAGACATTGCTGGCATAATGCAATGAGTAGGGAGTAACATTATGATAAAAGCCTGTGAACAAAATAAGGTTGGGGTTTAAGAATTTTGTGATAGAAGAATTCTAGCAGAATAAAACTGCCCACAGACTTTTATTTGTTCATGTATGTGACGTTTGTTGGAACTCTACTTCTATTACTGTTAACATCTTTTTCCCCAGCAGTCCTATAAACTTCATCACATCATGTGAATGGCAAAGGAGAGTATGGGATTCTCCAGACTTTTGATATAGTCCAGATTCTTTCCAGGCAGACATGATTCCCAGAAGAATCCAGAGTATTTCTTTCCAGGACTGGAATGGGTGTTACCTATAACTTGTAAGGGAAAGGATTCTGTACCAGAATTGTAATTCCGTATGTTCTTCCAAATGAGTTTTGTTCTCACTTGTGTACTTCCATCTACTTTTCATCCTATCTGAAACTTCTTTTCATCCTGTCTGAAATCCCACATGTCTACACCCATGCCTTTCCTTGCCTTCCATTTTTTATCTTAGGACAAATCTACTTCTCTACACCAAATAAGGTAAGAGGGGAAAAAAGCACAGAAAACAAAAATAATAAAACCAAAACTTATGATACAAGAGAAACGCAATTGAGAATAGGGCTGCATGAAAGTACTACTTAAAGGGTCTGGAAGTCAGTTAATTCACTTCTAGTGCTAGCTTTGCCAGTATATGTTGTCTGGCCTTTGATGGATTACCAAACCTGTTGGGACCTCAGTTTCTTTATTCTTAAAAACAGTGATTTTGCTAGCTTATCTTTAAGCTGCCTCTCCATTCAGAAATTCTATAATAGGTTATCCATTTGCTTTTTTTGCGGTATGCGGGCCTCTCACTGTTGTGGCCTCTCCCGTTGCGGAGCACAGGCTCCGGATGCGCAGGCCCAGCGGCCATGGCTCACGGGCCCAGCCGCTCCGCGGCATATGGGATCCTCCCAGACCGGGGCACGAACCCGTATCCCCTGCATCGGCAGGCGGACTCTTAACCACTGCGCCACCAGGGAGGCCCTATCCATTTGCTTTTAAAAAATCAATCACAGTTGATTTTTTCATGAGTTTCTTAATGTTAGTGAAGACCTCATAAAACTTATCAGATTTTTTTTTTTAACAAATATAATAGATGGCATTTAAAAGCTATGTTCCTGGGCTTCCCTGGTGGTGCAGTGGTTGAGAGTCCACCTGCCGATGCAGGGGACGTGGGTTCGTAACCCGGTCCGGGAGGATCCCACATGCCGCAGAGAGGCTGGGCCCATGGGCCATGGCCACTGGGCCTGCGCGTCCGGAGCCTGTGCTCCGCAATGGGAGAGGCCACAGCAGTGAGAGGCCCGCGTACCGTAAAAAAAAAAAAAAAAGAAGAAGCTATGTTCCTTGAAGTATTTCAGTTTTTCTCATTTTATATTTTGAAGCCATATTATTAACAGTATAAAAAATTTGAATTGTTATATGTTCCTGGGAAATTGAATCTTTTATCATTAATTATTGCTTCTCTTTATTGCTTGCAATGTCCTTCACCCTAAAGTCTACTTTGTGGGATAACAATATAGGACACTTTCTTTTGCTTAGTATTAGTTAGTATTAGTAACTACTGGTTAGTTATTCTTTTGGTTATTATTAATACAGTTGGTATCTTTTGATTTATTCTGACAGTTTTGTCTTTTAATTTCAGAATCTAGTCCATTTATATTTATTATAATAATATACTATATATATAACATATAATATATAACATTATATGTTATATAATAATATAATAAATATAATAGTTAAGAAATTTGAAATTGTTTCCACCCTAATTATTTGGGGCTTTCTAATGCTCCCTTTTTCTATATAATTTTTCTCCTTTCCTGCTTTTTTTAAAATTTGACATAGAATATTTTTTATCATTATTTGCTTGCTTGTTTCTCCCTTCCCTAGTCCCCACATTTTTCCATTCCATTAGTTTGGAAACTACACTTTACCTCTATTCTATTTGTAATTATCCCAAAAATGTTAGCATGTATATTTAGCTTTACATGTCCAAAGTTAAGGTATATCTATTCCCTCTTTCCAAACATTATAGGCCCTTAGAGTGTTTTATCTCCATACTTATATTTTTACCCAATATTTTAATTCTAACATTTAATTTTTACAAACTATATATTGTTAGTATTGTTCTATATCAAGTTTTATTTAATCTTACACTTGCTATTTTCTCTGATTACCATTCCTCTGTCACTCTGTCTTTCCTTCTTAATGATTTTTAACTTCTTCATGAAGTTCATCCTCTAGTTCTTTAGAGAGATCTGTTGATAGTAAGTTCTCTCAACTTTCCCTATCTAAAAACAGTCTTTACTTAACACTTTTTCTTGAAAAATACTTTTACAGGCTATACAAGTCTGTTCAAAATTAGCTTTTCTCAGAATTTTAAAGATATTATTCCACAGCCTTCTGGCTTCCATTATGCATCTACTTCAATGTCAGATATCAGTCTAATCATTGCTCCTTTGTAATTTGTCTTTGCTTTCAATCAATATTCATTTTAATTATAGAAAATCATGATTGGGATGGCTTTTGATTTACATTTCTTATGATTAGTTGGGCTTCAAATACTGTACTTTCATAGCCATTCATTACCTCATTCAATATTGCCTTTCTCCCATTCATTCTATTCTCTATGGAACTCAAATTACATACATCTTAGAACTTCTGTTTCTACACTTCATATCTTTTAGAATGTCCTTTTGTATTTTCTATTTCATTGTTTCTTTGTGTTGATTTCTGGACAATTTCTCTAGTTCTATCTTCCAGTTTACTAATTCTCTCTTCACTTGTGACTACTCTGCTGTTTAGCTGTCCCAATCAGTTTCTAATTTCCGTTTTTATATTTGTACTTCTATGGCTTTCTTTTACAATACTACCTTGATAATTCTGATAATGTCCTGCTCTTTAGTCACACTTGTTATTCTCTTTTATTTCTTTAAACATTTACTAATTTTATATTTATATATGATAATTCCAACATCTGTAGGCTTTGCTGGTCTGACATTACTATTATTGGTTCTACTAAATCTAACTCATGGTAGCTTGTTTCTGTATGTGCTTTATGATTTTTTCCCCTAGTCTTAGTTCATATTCCTTGCAATTTTATGTGTGAGAAAATTTGATGTGTCTGGGTTTTTTGCTCATTCTAGATGCCTAGGGGGTACAATTAACATAAAACCAGTTTTAATTAAGTGTTGAGCTTATACTTTTTTTGATGATCCAAAGATAAATTAAAAATCCAAACCCATCCAAGCCCATGTACCAATCAATTGATAGATATACAGAGTGTTATTTTAAATTTTAAGATCAACCACTGGTTCTCTCTCAGAGTTATAGACTTTCATAGAGATTTAAAGTCTGACTTTCTATCTCACAGAGATTCTAGTCTTTGCTTTCAGTCCTCCTCACATGACTCATTCAAATCAAAGCTGTAGGCTGCTGGAGATTGGGAAATATTACACAGCAGTCACAGGCTTTAGTACTGGTTTACCTCCCTGGATTTGTCATTTCTCATTATCTTTCGCCTCTAAAAATTTTCTTTTCTCTCTTAAATGCCCAGAGATGGCTCTGATAATGATGGCTCATATCATTATCCCTTTACATGTAAAAATCTATTCTAGTTTTACTTGTTATAAAGAAATAAGACTTTACAGATGTAACAGTTTCTTCCACCATTTAATCAGAGGTCAGCAAACTATGGTCTGTGGGTCAAATATAGCCTACTGCCTACTTTTGTAAATAAAATTTTATAGGAACACAGTCATGGTCATTCATTTATGAATTTCTATGGATAATTTTGTGCTATAACATCAGAGTTGAGTAGTTGCCACAGAGCCAAAAAAATTTACTGTCTAGCTTTACAGAGGTTTTCAGACCCCTGATCTAAATCATCAGCAACTTATTTATCTTACAACAAACATCTTGGACTTAATAAAACAGCAAAGTATTATTCAATCTGGGCATTCATTTACTTAATGTATGCATGTGTTCAATATAGGTTTATAATATCACTATAGCAGATTAGAACTTCTTTGATGGTATGAGTTATATATCTAAAAGGTTTTAGTAGCAGATCCATCATAGAAATACACTTAATAGATGCCTTTGATTATGATGATGATGATGGTGATGATGATGACATCTTGAATTCTCATAATTTTCTAAGCCATGACAGACATAAGAACAGATATCGTTTTGTAGAGTTAAGTGTACTTGTCATTTTGGAATGTGGTAAATCACCTTAATTGGGTACATTGTGCCTCCAGGAATCTTAACTGCTTATGTTCTCTGACACTCTTACTGATGAAACTCATTGCTATAGATTAAAGCTATGAATGTTACTCACTTTCTAACATTATAGCTTTTATTACAGGGGATTATCTTTACTATGTATATAATATCCCATGTTCTTCCACAAAAGAAGAAATACACATTTGCATAGAAAAAAAATGCAGTATTCCAGTGATAGCTCTTCACTACCTATTTTTAGAGTATACATAGCCTCAGTTGTTCTGGTCCACAAAGAAAAAACAGATAATGAGATACACTTTAAAATACATATACATGTTTTTGAAAAGGCTCCTGACAGAAGACAGAGATGCAGCCTGCAAAAGTAAAAGAAATGGCTGAATAAAAATATTGTCACAAGGGAAAAAGAGAAATATGTTACAAAATTTTACTCCTGGGATAGGGAATACTGTACTTGGTGAGAGAAGCCAGAAGGAGTGAATAAATTAATGGTATTTGCTAGATAGAAGAAGTGCCACGTAAAATGAATACAGAATACTTGTAGAGTGTCCCCGATGGAGAGAGAGAGTACTAGATATAAGGGACAGTTGGCATTGCTAAAACACATGAGTGGCATGTCCCAGAGTAAGAAAGGAAGTGCTAGGCATAATGGCAGCTAGTGTAGAGAGCATGGACAGCAGCTTTTCTGCAGAGCAATGTTGTTCGTGGCTAGTAGTGATCTGCGGAAAATGTAAGTGAACAGTTTTGACAGAGCAGCATGTGAAAGGGAATAAACTAACCAGGATATCTGGCTGCAGTGCAACTGACTAAGGGAAAATTCTATGGGTACAAAATCAAACTGTAATCTCTTTGGAAACCAGGCAGTAAGTCTGAGAAAAAAATTCTGAGACTGAAGTGAGTAGTACAGCATTTCAATTCAATAGATTTGTATGGCAATATTCCATTTGTGTTAGGAAAAAAAAGTGTTGTAGAATGCTAATGAATTGTTACAAAAACTTACAGTGTGCAAAACTTTGTCAATTGTTCATTTCATTTGTTTAAACTATTTTTCTCCAAATGATACGGCTGTAAATGTAAAGAGCATTTACTGAATGGGCTCCATGCACAGAGCACATGTGAAGGACTTAGTGGACTTAGTGGGGAGAGAGAGGTGCAGTGGAGGTGATTCTGATTGTGGGGAACAAGGTTCTAGTTTAAATAGAGCTTATAAACGCAAAGCACAGACCACTGAAAATGCACCACATTGAATATATGTGTAGTGGTCCAACGTAAATAGATTTCTCAATGTTAACAGAAACATGTCAGAGGATTGCTTTGCAAATGTTAAATGCCACATCAAGGTCAATATTGCCAAGAAAATCCATGAATGCTGTTTTAAAGTGTCATTATAAAGCAAAGAAAGTTAAGTAGCTCTGGGTGTTATTAATAATAGCCCTAGGATTTGGATTCCATGGACGAGAAACATGAGATTTTTCCCAAAGGATAATTATTTTAGGAATCTCATTTTTGTCTGAAACTCACCTGTGTTTATTGACCATCAAACCTTGATACAAGGCTTATCTTTTAAAATGGCTGTTCCTAAGTGGTACTGAATGTTTGAAATACAATATCTTTGCTGGATCTGTTTGTGATTTAACATTCTTACAATATATCTTATTACAGAGGCTATTATTTTCATAAATCCTGTAAAACAATGAATAAATATTTGCAAGGAAGGTTTAATAGATGACATCAAAATGACTCAACACAGAGTATTTATAAAAAGTATGGCAAGATGCATATGGAAGAGGCTCTCAGAAGTGCTGACAATACTACTGAAGCAGATTACCTTAAAAGAAAACACATATGGTTCCATTTTGTGCCTTCTTGCTCAACTAAATATGTTTAGAGGCACAAGCTTGCAACCTGCTGAGTGAATCCTATTTTATCCATATGTGGATTATAGAACTAAAGAGGAGACAGTTAAGATTATTATTCAGTTACTTTTTCACATTTCAAGATGAAAAAGATGAGCAAATACATGGGTTTCCCCTTTCCTTTTACAGGTTCAGACCCCAGAATTAATTTCTTTTCCTACAATGAACTACCTACTGATACTCCTGCTTCCCAAACTTGGTGACTTTCAGGCCTCTAAAATTCAACATCATTTTGGTTTACTATAGGACATCTCTAAATTGGGAAGAATATTTTGTGTAAAGACAAAAGCAAGGATAGCCAATTATCACTTCACTCTCCATCTACAATTTCCCCCATCAGTATACCCTAATTTTGTCCATTCTAAAACAAATAACTCAACCCCGCTCCTCACCCCAGTTACTGTCCTTTCTTCTCTCCTTCACAGTCAAAAATTTTGAGTGTATTATCTACCCTCACTCTCTCTATTAACTTCCCTACCCAAACTTTCCTTAAAACACTCCAATCTGACTTCCCTCCAAAACTGTTTTGAAAACTAACTTTGGCTTAGATATCAATGACTTTTATGTTAAGTTTCTGTCCTCTCAATTTCTTGATCTCTCAATTTGACTCAATACTATTGATTATTCCCTTCTTCTTGATACATTTCCTTAGCCTCCATGACATCATAATTTCTGTTTGTTTGTTTTACTTAAAACAAAGTAAAGCGTCTCCTTTGGCTCACCATCCAGAAGTTAAATGTTCAGATTTCTCAGAGATCTGTCCTAGACTCTGTTATCTGCTCACCCATGCTTTTCAAAGGTATCCTGATATGCTACTCTGGCCGCAGTTTTCATCTGTAGTGACACATCTCTAGCATAGGCTTCTTCCCTGAGCTACAGGTCAGTATAGCCTCTACCTACCGGTATCTCTACCTCCATGTCTCAAAAGAAACTCTAAGCGGAACAGGTCTAAAGTAACCCACACATCATGGCCCACCTCCTCCATCCCAGTGTATGGCATCTTCCTCCTTTCAGTTGTGCAAACCAGAAACATGGAAGTAAGCCTTGACTCCTACTGTCTCCACATCCAAATCCGAAAAATCTTCAAGATTTGCCAACTTCATCATCTGTATCTCTAGAATCCAACCATTTCTCTCCAGGTTCACCACTGCTGCTCAATCCAGGTGTTTCACCCATTGTAGCTCAAAAACATCTCTTGAATTCCGCCTTCCTTTCTCAACACTCATCTTTTGTCATTAACTTGAACTTCTGGGATAACAAGATTCATAGCCACCAATTTTTCTCCAGGTCAAACAACCATCTACAATGCTGTCAGAGTTATTTTCTTCAATTAAAAGATAAGAAAACTATTGCCTAGTTAAGGTATTTGTTTGATCCCTGTTACCAAGAGGAAAAACGCAAATTCTATAACTTAGCTGTGACTTGTGTAATTTATTCCCAACCTCTGTCCAGTCTCATTTCAGAATATCACCCAACTTCATCAACTCTAATTGCAAGCCAGAGTGAAGTTCTCTATCATTTTTCTTGGGGCCTGCCTACTCCTTGTATGATTCTTCTGGCTTTTATACTTGATGATTTCTCAGTCTTGTATGCTCCTTTTTATTCTTCCAGATACAAGTCGAATATTACCTGCAGCTGCCTTGGCCTCTGGTAGAGTTCTTTGTTCGCTTTTTGTGCCTCTCTATCTCTTGATCCACATATCTGCTTTAGTATGAACTGAGCTATATTTTCAATTTTCTGTTTACATGTATATCCTCCCAAAAAACTATGAGCTTCATGATGGCAAGGATTATCTCAGTCACCTTTAGGTGCTTATCACACATAATAGGTACTCAACAAAAAGTTTTAAACTGAAGTATTAGAATATTTATAAAATCATGACATAAATAAATTTAAATAGGAATATTGGGATACATATATTTGAGACCTCACTAAATTAAAAGCAAGGCCACAAGGTAGGAAATTATAAATAAATTTGATGTCAAAACCAACACCATGGAGGAAAAACAGGTTTTGGGGGGTTGACCAGCTTTAGACACTGAGTTAGCACAAAGAATGACTTAAGCCTAGTATATTACGAGTTACTCAGAGGTTTTTTTTTTAAAAAAGAGGAAAGCTAGTATATGTACATATTTGTTAAGGCATATTCTAGTGGGAAATTTTGAGGGGTGGTCACTTTTGGAAGTTCAGAACTGTACCCTTCTAAGCCCTTACCCCTTTACCTGGTTTCAAGTGTCTAGTCAGGTGCTTCAACTGCTTCACATTTCTAAGGTCCAGATCACAGAATCTGTAGTGTCCCTTCATTTTTTAATACCCTATGGGTCTCCAATACTTCCTCCAGAGCCCCAGTGCTTCCTTCAGGCATATTACTGCTTGTATATCTATTAATGCTCTATGTTTTTTCTCATTTCTTAACATTTTTGCACATGCTTTTCCTCTGCCTAAAACTCTTCCTCTCTCTTATGTTTGAAGTGTCAATTTAGCTTCCTAGAAACTTTCCATGATTTTAAAAATTGATGCCCCTTTATGTATGACCAGAGACCTGGTATGTCTTCACATGATAGTATGTATTACATTACTGTGTAATTACCTATTTACCTATCATTTCCTAGACTACAAGTGGAAGGATAAATACTATATATCTTTTTTTTTTTTTTTTTTTTTTTTTTGCGGTATGCGGGCCTCTCACTGTTGTGGCCTCCTCCGTTGCGGAGCACAGGCTCCGGACGCGCAGGCTCCGGACGTGCAGGCTCAGCGGCCATGGCCCACGGGCCCAGCCGCTCCACGGCACATGGGATCCTCCCAGACCGGGGCACGAACCCGCATCCCCTGCATCGGCAGGCGGACTCTCAACCACTTGCGCCACCAGGGAGGCCCCGAAATACTATATATCTTAATTGTAGTTGTCTGCCCAATGCCCAGAACTGTCCCTGGCACCTAGGAGCTCAATAAATGTGTGTTGAATGATTATTTAGGGTCCCTCAGAGAACATTTATGTCCATAACACCATGTTATATTAGGGACCTGTCACTTCCTGCTTCTTGTGCTAAGCAGAAAGAGGCCAGACACAATCTCGTTTGTTCACTCCGTTTGATTATTAGGGCTGTTCACTTGCAAAATCAGACATCTCAGTCATGGCACGTTACATACTTGGATCATGCTGAAGTTACTGATCCTGCGCTTTCCTTTGACATCACAATTTCCAGATTTTTGACCTGTCAAAATCATAGATATCACGGGCTTCCTGGCCTCTGTTTTGATTTTATGGTTGCTGGCTTGTCAGCCTGCTGCCAAGAACTGAAAGTCCACATTGTTTAGTTGCCTCTTTGACCTGGGGTCTTCTGGACCCTTGCCTAATTCCTCATTTACAGCAATCTCAGAAACTTTTATTCCCAGTTTCATGATCTCAGACTCAAGCCGCAGTCCCTTGCCTGACTAAACCCAGCCTAAGTCCTCTCGCAAAAATGACTCAAAAAACTGGTACCTATATATAATTAGGAAAATCTGAAGAATATTGAGAGCTGAAGGATGGCTTAAAATAAACATCTAATGTAAAAAAGTGTTAATAAGATGTTTACCAGTCCTTCATTAACATGTGAAATGGAACTAGAGCAAATTAATAATTTGTTTCTATACATATGAACTTATGAGAGATAAAAATAAAATTTACGTCAAAATTATGTGGGTGTTACAAAGGAAAATGTTACTATTTTAATAATGAATATTTTATTATTGTTATTATTAGTAGTAGATTATATTGTTTTATTTGGTTTGTTATGAGGCTGTGGTTGGGATATGTGATGCACAAATGAAGGCGTATGTCCAGTGCAAAGGATGGTAGGTATTTTGCCCTGAGATTATGCACCCAAGTTTGTGAACCCAAGCTGAACTTGCTAAAAGACCTGTAAGCTGGCAAAGCAACGACAAAATGTATCTGAATCCAAGCATAATCATGGTGAATAAAACGGTATCATTCAGGTTCAGAACAGAAACTGAGGGAAAGGCCCCACAACCAACAACAGAGAAAATTTCTCAGATGATGCCCACTAAGGGAATTTCTAATCCCATAGGGAAAGGAATGGGAGTTTGTGCATTGGTCTTATGAGGAGAGCTCTAAGAGGATAAAACAGACAATATGTGTAAGACTGGAGGGGAGTGCACACACTTGGTATTTCACGATAGGGGCAGTGAGAGAAAATGAATTGCTTGTGTAGATCCTTTTGCCTTAGGATTGCAATTGCCTGTAGCAATATTACAAAGGCTGGCTCCTTTGGTTCAAGAAAAACAAATATGGAAAAAAAAAGCTTTTTTGCATGTCTATTTTCCTGAGAAAGCATTTCTAGCATTATTTTTTTCTTTATATTCTCTAACCTTAGGTGAGACTGACTCCTAGGGGACTGGTTTGGGCTGTCTTCCACTTACGTTTAGTTTACATATTTATTTTTGCCATGGAGAACTTTAGGGTCATGTCAAAAAAATGCTTGCTCCTACCCCCAGAGTCAGCAAGAAAATGAATCGGGTTTTTTAAAAAATTTCCAGTTAAATACCACCTCTTTATATTCTATCCCTTCATTTATTTCCCAAACTTCCATAGAAAATAAATGAATGAATGAATATATCATTCATACATACATACATATGTACATACAATTAGGTTCCCTTAAGTGAATCACCTCTTTGTGGTGAACTCCTTCCGGAAATACTCTATGGACTTCTGAGGACTAATCATCCCCCAGATTACAAACATGTAAAATCTCCCCACCTCAAGACACACGAACACACACACACACATACATATACACCCTGCTTCCCTAATTATTATTTTTTTCATAATTCTTTAGTCAGGGGTCTTTATGTAATTTTTAATCACTGTATTTGGGTTCACTTTTATCAGTGAGCCAAATAAATATTCCTATTGAATTCTTCAAGATTGCTACTATCACATTTAAAAATTCAGTAGAACACTACAGCTTCTTTTTATGAATATGCATGTATAATAGAACACCTATAGCTACTTTTGTAAAACACATATCTAAGCATATAGACACCCACACCAACATAGAAAAAGCAGAGATAATTAGCACTGTTATTTATTTAGAAAAACTCCTACAAAATGTACAAAGTTAGAGACTTCAGAATAATCACATTTGAAATTACTTAAGTTTATGATAAATTAACACAAGCTCAAGACCAAGTTTCTGCAGCTGTAATCAACAAACTATTGAGAATATAACACTCTTTCCAGAGTCAACATAGGTATTTCTAGTGAATCTGAGAATTGAGGCTCTTCAGGGAAGTAATATGTAGAAGTCGAAGGAGGAGCCATAAACACTATAATCCAGAAAAAATTGAATATTTAATAATTGAAGAGTAACTACAGTCTATATAATGAGTATATAACTTGACACATTGACAATACCTTCCTTTCAAGTACTAAATCTACTAATCTATGATAAAAACAAATGAGTTATTGTACATCTATTTATCCTGCCAATGGAAAAGTTGTACAAGAATTGAGAGGGTTAATGAAAAATTAATAATAAAAAAAGAAGGGCAAAAGATGATACAAGTAGTGTGTTGGATGAGATATAGGGTCACAGACATTTATAGACTCAAGAGAGGAGAAGATTGAAGGGGATTTGATCACAGTCTATAAATACCTTACAAGTACTATCTGTATAAATGAAAGAATGTGATAATTCAAAGCATCAGAAGACAGAAGGACAAGGAGTACTGATCTGAAACTAAAGAAAAAATGTTTCAGCCTTATATTAAGAAATACTTTGCAACAGTAGGAGGACTTTGCATTAGAAATAATAATTAGAAATAAAAATCAAGGACAATACATAAAGTTTAGAAAAGGCCTGAAAATGATGTACCTATGAGTACAGAGAATAAATCAGAAATGACAATGGGAAGAATGGAAAACAGTGACACTCACAGGATCGGAAGATGCACTTGTTCAGGATGTGTGAAATGTTAGCTGCCAATCTTTCTGTTAAATAAGATTCTCTAAGTCTCATCCTAAGAAACTATACCAAAACTTGAAAACAGTTTAAATAAATGAAAAAATTTAGCCTATATTTTTTTTTTTTTTTTCTTTTTGCGGTATGTGGGCCTCTCACTGTTGTGGCCTCCCCCGTTGCGGAGCACAGGCTCCGGATGCGCAGGCCCAGCGGCCATGGCTCACGGGCCCAGCCGCTCCACGGCATATGGGATCCTCCCAGACCGGGGCACGAACCCGTATCCCCTGCATCGGCAGGCGGACTCTTAACCACTGCGCCACCAGGGAGGCCCTAGCCTATATTATAACCAACTATTCTACTATACTCTGACACCCAGTAATTTCCAGCTGTTGGCTATGTTCTTGCATTTGATAAAGAGCAATGCAGTTAAGTGCTGATAGCTGGAGTTTATGATCGTAGATTTAACTAGATTTTTTGACCCACACAGAGAGATCTATACATAGCATACTCTTTATAATTGCTTTAATTATACAGGTTCAGACCCTCTCCTAAAGAAAATGTTAAATAATAAGGAGATGACTGAAAACAAAGATATTTCTTTCTATACATAATACTTTTCCACCTGAGAAAAAGGAAAACCCAATAAAAATTACATATTTCCTTTTCTTAAAAAGAACTAAACATTAATTCTCTGATTAAATAATGAAAAATTCATTGTTTGTTGATTTCACACTGCTTTCAATCATTTGGTTTTTTTCATTGCTCAAACTTCAGATTTTACCTGCTTCCTCTATCCTCTCCTCTTACGAGTGAACCTCCTACTGCCTTATCTAAAGCTCCAAAGTTTTTCAGTTTTAAGAGAGATGCTTTCAAGAGTAACAAGAGGTTTGCTGCTCCCTTGGCAAAGCGTGTAGTCAAAGATGAATAAAGGGATTATTGAGAATAAAGAAGTGCTTAGCTGGCATTAAATGAAAGGAATTTGCTGTGGACCGAATTCATTAATTCACCCACTTTAAAACAAACAGGCAAAAAAGAAAATTAAAGATTTCTAATCATCTTCTATGTATCAAGAGCTGAACTAAGTAGATTTAAGAGTATGAGAAAGTTCTAGCTAAAGATGATTTTGATCCAATCCAGTTATTTGGCCTGGTTCGTTTTCACTTCCTTAGTTTCCTATACATATTACTTTGCAATGCTCAATGCTTTGCAGGTGGAGAAAGCGGAGACTGGTTATCTAGGAGTTTTTGATAGGGCAAGGAATCTCTAGGATGCTAGTGTTTATACTGTTGATAAGGTTGACTACGTTTAAAGGCTGGGTAGAAAACTAATGCAACCAGAAAGAGATGATGTCCTTAGAGAACACAATATTTAATAAGAGCACATGATAAGGAAAAAGTAGATTCAGAAGAAATTAAAAATTAGAGAAGGCGGAAATCAGAGCTGATAGTCAGAAAGATTTCAGAAATTCCAAATTATAGAATTTAGAATCTGAAATCAGAATTGAGTGGTCATTGGGTTACTATTATGGAATGGAGATGCAGGTGACTGTCAGCAAGGAACCCAGAAGTTCTTAATTGGTGAAATAAAGGATTTCAGTAAATGATACATTAGAGTTATGTACATGTTTTTATGTACGTTAGGAGTTATAAACAAAACAGAAAATATCTTCAAAATTTAGGTGTTCAAGTAAACTCATTTGACTTTTATGTTAAGAACATTAAAGGTCAAGTTGGCCAAATTAAATGTAATTTATTCTTCTATCAAATATTCTTTTGTAGCACATGATTAGAACTATTAGAACATCACTTGATTATTGAATTTCACTGTCTTAGGCTTAACATCAAAACATGTACCAAATGTTTAAAAATGAGTAAAACAACTAGACTCTAAAAAACAGATGCAAAATATGTAATATTACTATATTAACTCTATAACTTCTCCTTTTGGCTCCTAGTTTCCTACTAATATACGAATACTACACATATACATATATACAGCTTTGATGACTGAAGAAATAGCATAATTTCAAATTATTTCCCTCTCCCTCCCTTCTTCCTTCTTCTCTCCTCTCTCTCTCTCAATCATCAAATTCGAAATGTTACTTAACAAGTTTAAATTAATTATGTGTCCCATACTGAAGACTGGCCTATAATATTATATCTTAAATCACATATTTTTATAAGACTTCAGTGCCTAACTAATAGAATTCTTGAAAAACCTATCAAAGTGTTTCAGAACATATGAAATATATCAACTGGACAGAAACAGTTCTTCATTATGCTTTACACACAATTTTGCTCAACTGCTTATTTTAATTAGAGCAGAACTCTAGCTTCTGCTCATTGGTTTAGCATGAGCAATAAAATGAAGTTTATTTAATTTTCTAAAATAAGTAAAGCAGAGTAAAGTTAATTAAAAGTTAATTACAGAATAATGAATCGTCTACCCTTGCTGTGCTAGTGTTGCCCAGATGATTAGATGCTGTCTTTCCTGAATACACTCCCATTCCCACAAGCTGGGTATTCCCTTCATTCCATGTAAGGGTTTTCATTTGTGTCCTTTAAAAGTTTATGCTGCCTTTTTCTGAAGGTGTCTTTTTCAGGAAATACACACAAACATAGAGGTACCTACACACACCTTCCTAGTTTCTCTCCTTTTATATGCTTTCCTCAGGCATAATTTTCATTTAGACTTCTGATTGCCTTTTAAATTTGACAGAATATACCTATAAAATTCGTTAGTAATTGTTTCATTTCCCAGCATGGCATGTGTAGTTAACCTTGAAAGACAGATTGGACGTTAACTGTAGTGAACCCAACCTTTGCCAGTATCACAAAGGTCATGGATCTGTTCTCCCTGGTCCTGTGTCTTCAAGTAGAAGGTTTTGTACATATTGGAATTAGAATGCTTTTACTGCTCATTAATTCATCATTAAAATGATGTTAACTAATCATTCTCTATAAGACTCTGGCGTACAGATTTTCTGGCATGAACTGCTACAGCTGGCTCCCAGCCACTTACACCTTCCTGAAAACAACAGCATTCATGTTTTTGGTAGACTTAAATCTTTTTGTCAAATTTTATTGTAAGTAGTATGTCTTATAAACTTTCACTGGGAATATAATGTGGCTTATACTGAGAGTATCTTAATTTTTATGAATGGATACATATATGGAAACACTTGAATTTCAATTTTGCAGCAGGCTTCTCATAGTATAAGAAATAATGTGCAATGAATATTATGTATACACCTCAATCATGTGTCTTGCATCTTGACATAAATATTAAGGCATTGTAACAAATACTGTTACTTAAAATAGGGAAAGAAGTGAATCAGTGTAACTTGGGATATTTACATTGATTCAATACATTCACTTTAGATATTTTTACTCCTTGACTATGTGTCCAGTCTATGTAAGCAGCTATTAGTTTTGCAAAATCATATGAGATTCAATGGTACAAATGTGATATGAACTAACTACAAACAATTGAATTCCTGAATCCTTCTTTAAAAGTATACAGATCTTCCTTGACTTAACAATGAAGTTACATACCAATAAACCCATCCTAATTCGAAAATACTAAGTCCCAAATGCATTTAATACACCTAACCTACCAAACATCATAGCTTAGCTTAGCCTACCTTAAACATGCTCAGAACAAGTAAGTTAGCCTACAGTTGGGCAAAATCACCTAACAATGCCTATTTTATAATAAAGTTTGAATATCTTGTATCATACCACATTCCACTAGCACGAGAAAAGATCCAAATTCAAAATCTGAAGAACTGTTTCTACTGATTTTGTATTGGTTTCACACCATCGTCAAGTCAAAAAATCATAAGTCGAACCATGGTTAACTCGGGGACCATCTGTATTCTATATTCTACATCCATAATTTTTCAACCTTCTGCTAAAGGATACATGTAGAAGCATTTATGTTCCCACATGTTGTTAATCAGATGTTAAATAAGAAGGAAATAGATGGAAAAGATCTGAAAATAAAATTTTGAAAGGATCTTTTACACAGGGACTATGAGGAGTTGGAAGAGAGGGTGCAATCATGTTTTCACAACTTCTTACTTGCTGTCGTGCATTTATCTTCACTATTCTAACACTTTCCCTCATTCTTCTTTTCAGATTTTTTTCCTGCCTTTATATGTTAGTTATGCGTGCAACTTCTTCACTATTATATTCTAATTTTCTGGTTCTCAATTTTCTAAACTTTAATATGATAAGAATAATGGTTCAAAAAAAGAAAACCTTGGGCCTCCCTGGTGGCGCAAGTGGTTGAGAGTCCGCCTGCCGATGCAGGGGATACGGGTTCGTGCCCCGGTCTGGGAGGATCCCATATGCCGCGGAGCGGCTGGGCCCGTGAGCCATGGCCGCTGAGCCTGCGCGTCCGGAGCCTGTGCGTCCGGAGCCTGTGCTCCGCAACGGGGGAGGCCACAACAGTGAGAGGCCCGCATACCGCAAAAAAAAAAAAAAAAAAAAAAAAAAAAAGAAAACCTTTCAGTTCAGAAATGCTGACTTCTATTTCATCTATCATTTTCAAATGTTGATTCAAAACTTCATATTCAAATCCATCTTGCAAACATGGATCTTGGCTGTTCTTTCCATTTGCTTATGAAAAATATGTCATATTAAGAAAGTGCCATTTTGTGAGGGGGGGCTGTTCACTATTTTTTTCTTGGCATTATAGTTTTCATGGTAATGTTATTTTGATCCATTTGATTCAGATACTTCTCTTTAATAATGTCTGAAATTCTTGGTAGAGAAAAAATAAAAGAATTCAACCCATACCATAAAGTGAATTATAGGTAGTTTACTATAACTGTGTAGAAGTAAATTATACGGAATGATGGAAATTCCCTCTTCTAGCTTTTTGGTTACAAAGAGAGATGGTCAAATGGATGCCAAAATGTGCTAAGTTTTTATAAACGGCTTCATATTGTCTTCATTCCTGGGGAGAGCTAGGTTTCAAAATGTTCCACTCTCCACAGAGACAAGTTTGTGATTAAAGACTCCAATCTTAACAATCAGAAAGCATTTCTATAAGAACACGATAGAAAAAACTGTATGGATTATAAAGCATTCTACATATATAAGGATCTATTGTTTTTGTATTATTTTTACCTATCATTACTACCAATTTATACATATATTTAGAGTTCAACTTTTATTGTTATGTAATTACTCCAGTTAATAAATAAGCAAACACCCAATTGTTATGTCAAGAAAATCCAATCAATTTATAAATTTTATACAAAAAATGACTGGCATGTAGTGACATCATAAAACATTTAACTTCTCTGCATTGAACCATATGAGTCATCTATTTGGACCATAATACAGTATATACGTATGTTTGAAAGAATTTTTTATATGCTTAACCAGTTACTTTTAATGTTTTTGAATTCTTATTTATTGAATCAAAAGTTTAAACATTATAAGAAGTGTAAAATTGGCAGCACCACGTGTGGAAACTATGAGAAACCATAGATGAAATAATAACGCAACAAGGGCTTATATAAATAATGGGACAGAGTGTGTTTCAAAAATACACATGTGTTAAATAAAATGTGTTATTATATTAATAATAATTAAGATGTCCTAGAACAGCTAGTTTATAAAAATTATTAATCATATAAAGTGAGAAAAAGCAGTAAATAAGTAACTAAATTCTAAGCCAGCTAGTACAGTAGGGCAGAATGTGCTTCTTTCATGTATATGTAATATAAATGAATAACGGGAAACCAATGGACATAATATGTTTGTTAACATTTTTACTCTGCTTCACTGAAACTTTCTGCTCAATATGCTATAAGAAAACAAAAATTATGCAAAATTAGTCTCAAATGTCTTTAACTCTGGCAGCTAAATTAACCTCTGAAGGAAAATATAAATTCATAAACCATTGCCAATCTGTGAATGTTGTTTAGGGACTTGTGCAACTCAGTACCACACTGAACAGATTGACAATGCAGTCCTTCTCCAACATGGTATTGGGATGGCCAAAAAGTTCGTTCGGGTTTTTCCGTAATGTCTTACGGAAAACCTGAACAAACTTTTTGGCCAACCCAATACTTGCAGAAAGAAAAAACTTGCTGGATTCGTTACCTAGTATTGACATTACAGCTTTTAGAACCCAAATAAGAATCTGTGCTGCCTGTTTCAGGCATGATGATCTCCAGTTCTGTTTGAGATAAGAGGGGCATGGCATTAGCACTTCTAAAAGGGAGATGGAAAACCAACGACTCAATTTTAAGAACAGCATGTTGCTACAAGTTGTTATATTTTCTCATGTGAAAGGAAAATCAAAAGGAGTCAGTATTGCTAAGAGAGCTCTCTAAAATGGAGCTGGGAGGCCGATGATGAAGTGTAACTTATGCATGTCCCAGCCTGGATGGGATCTGACCTTTTCACTACTTATTGTACTTAAAGAGAGTATCCAGAACATCTGCCAGAAACTCAAGATACTTATGGAACACTTAATCTAAAATAACTCATGATAACCATCCCTTAAGACAAATATTTCTTTTCTTGTGTCAGAGCACAACCTCATGGCTTTTGCCTTTTTAAGCCCCTGACTCCTTCTCCCCAGAACACTCTTTCTGGGGAAGAACAAACCTGTCTTCCAAATTCTAATTCTTAAGACTCCAAATAAACAATTTTCTTACTTGAAGACTTCTGAATTATTTTTTGGTCAACGTTGCAGACAGGAGTTTTTTTTTTTTATCTCTTTTATTGATGTATCCCCCCGTCCTAGAACACTGCCTCATACTTACAGGCATTCAGTAAAACATTTTTGAATGAATGAACGTGAATCATTAAAATATCTCACTGAAGGAGAGAGGAGAAATACTTTCTCCCAAAAGAATAAGCATGAATGTAAAATGTACCTCTTTCTAACTATTTTGGTCTGAGTACTGCAGCTTGCAGCAAGCTAAGCCAAACTCCTAGGTCATTTCTTTTTATTTCTCTGTATACTTTTTAAAACTTTAAGTATAATTGATTTACAATATTGCATTAGTTTTAGGTATACAGAACAGTGATTCAGGTTTTTGCAGACTGTATTCCATTATAAGTTATTATAAATTATTGGGTATAATTCCCTGTGCTATATAGTAAATCCTTGTTGCTTATCTATTTTATGTACAGTCGTCTGTATCTGTTAATTCCATACCCCTAATTTTTCTCTCCCTTCTCTCTCTCCCCTTTGGTAACCATTAGTTTGTTTTCTATGTCTGAGTCTGTTTCTGTTTTGTATATAGATTCATTTGTATTATTTTTCAGAGTCCACAGATAAGTGATATCATATAGTATTTGTCTTTTTCTGCCTGACTTATCTCATTAAGCATAATATTCTCTAGATTCAGCCACGTTGATGCAAATGGCAATATTTCATTCTTTTTGTGGCTGAGTAATATTCCAGTCATAAAATCATCTGTTGATGGGCACTTAGGTTGCCCCCATGTCTTGACTATTGTAAACAGTGCTGCTATGAACACTAGGGTGCATGTATATTTTTGAGTTAGTGTCTTCGTTTTTTCCAGATATATACCCAGGAGTAGAACTGCAGTATCATATGGTAGTTCTATTTTCAGTTTTTTAAGGAACCTCCAAACTGTTTTTCATAGTGGCTGCACCAATTTTACACTCCCACCAACAGTGTAGGAGGGTTCCCTTTTCTCCACACTGCCTCTAGCATTTATTATTTGTAGACATTTTGATAATAGCCATTCTGACCAGTGAGAGGTGATAATCTCATTGTGGATCTTATTTTCATTTCTCTAATAATCAGTTGATGTTGAGCATCTTTTCATGTGCCTGTTAGCCATCTGTGTGTCTCCTTTAGAAAAATGTCTATTCAAGTCTTCTGCCCATTTTTTGATTGGATTACTTGTTTTTTTGATATTGAGCTATATGAGCTTTTTCTATAGTCTCGATATTAACCCCTCATCAGTTGCATCATTTGAAAAAAATTCTTCCATTCTATAGGTTGTCTTTTCATTTTGCTGATGGTTTTCATTTGCTGTGCAAAAGCTTTAAAATTTAAATAGGTCCCATTTGTTTATTTTTGCTTGTATTAATTTTTCCTTGGGAGACCAATCTAAGAAAATATTGCTATGATTTACATCAAAGAGTGTTTCACCTATGTTCTCTTCTAGGAGATTTATGGTTATATGGAACTACAAAAGACTCCAAATTGCCAAGGCAATCCTGAAAAAAAAGAACAAAGCTGGAGGTATAACCCACCCAGACTTCACTACAGTAATCAAAACAGCATGGTATTGGTCCAAAAAACAGACACATTGCTCAATGGAACAGGAGAGCCTGGGAATAAACCCATTCACCTATGGTCAATTAATCTATGACAAAGGAGACATAGTATATGACAAAAATATACTATGGAGAAAAGACAGTCTCTTCAACAAGTGGTGCTGAGAAATCTGGACAGCTACATGTAAAACAATGAAATTAGAACATTCCCTCACACCATATACAAAAATAAACTCAAAATAGTTTAAAGACCTAATTGTAAGACATGACACCATAAAACTCCTAGGCCATTGGTGAGTATATCATTAACTCAGCCAGTTATGTTTTTCTCTATTTGCAGACCTGATCATCGCTTCTGCTACAGTTCCATCTATCCTCACATCAAAGACTACTCTGGTTGCCAACCAGAGTTTATCTCTCACTTTCGTAACATATAGACAAGGAAAAAGAACACCAGCAGGGAATATAATCTTTCCCCTTCATAAAATTTAACACTATCCTGTGTTTACCTGGCTAGCCACATCTCACACCTCTCTTTCTATTCCCACACTGCTGGAACACTGGGGGGCAGAGAAGAAGCAGACAATTTTAAGCTTAATTGTAATTAAAATGATTAACAAGCCCAGGAATTTCCAAAATAATACTTCAAGGTTTATGCTGACAGATCCTTACTGAGGGCAATTAAAGTGGCATAGCCTTCCCTTGCCAAAAAACAAAATCTAGCCAAAGAAATTCTTAAACATTTCTTTTTTCATTCAACTATAAAATTATTTATTGGCTTTAGTTGACCCACAAAGAATATGATCAAATGTGGAAAAGACAGAGTTTACTAGTTTCACAAGCAACTATTCCAACTATCAAACTAGCAAGTTACATGAGTTGGAGATCTTAGCCCTGTTCCATATAACAGATAGATGTCCACATCAAAGATAAAGTCACTGCTCTTGAAACCTTTGGAAAAACTCAGCAGATACCAAAAGGCAGAATGGCTTTGAGGTTAAATTAGACATCAGACTTAAAAAAAGTGAACCATATCGTATGAAAATATATCACCTTCTTTTTGCAAATGACGGATCAAAAATTACTAGATCAAAGAAATCAGACCTATATTTTTAAAAGGGAGACAAAGGACATATATTTCTATTTCTAAAACAGAATACATTCAAATAAAAAATAAATTCAATCTTTTTACCTTGCATTTTTATGTACCAAAGTACAGAATAACCCCCAATATTGAAAGTTACAGAACATAATCTAATTAAAAAGTCTACACTTTCCATAATTCTTTCACTATGTCAGAACAGTTTTTATTTGCGAGCCTTATGCAAAACAGTGAACTTCATATGTATACACAGAGCTGATTCACTTCATTGTACAGCAGAAACACAACGTTGTAAGGCAACTATACTCCAATAAAAAAAATTAATCCTGTGGAAATAAATGAATCAAACTGGCTTGCCATTTTAAAGACAGAAATGTCAGTCGTTTGAGAGGCAGTGTCAAATATTGGTTAAGAATATGGTCATTGGAGACACCTTCCCTGGGTATAAATCCTGCCTCTGCTGAGAGCTCTGTTGACCTTGGGAGAGTTACTTAACTTCTCTGTTCCTCAGTATACTCTCTCAAGTGAGGATAACAATAGTACCTAATTCATAGATTTGATGAAGATTAAGTGAAATAATGCAAAGAAGGTTTGTTATGGTATCTAGGAAATAATAACTGTTCAATAAATAAATTTCTGATTTAGTCAGACTAGGGGAGAAAGGGACAGGGCTCAGTGAATCCTGGAAGTTGCTACAGATTACATTTCCTAACTAAAAGGAGAGGAGGGAGACCCTTGTTTCTATTAAAAGGACCCACAAGAAATAAATACAGAGGTGATCTTAGGCCAACTATTAAATATTAATGACCCTAAATTGCCCAGGATCATGGATGCTCTATGCCACGTACTCCTCCAAACTCTACAGGTCTGTAAGGGTAATGGATTATGGAGTTGAAAGAACAGCATTTTAAAAATTATCCCTTAACCATTCCTTTATAGGTTTTTAATGTAATGAATCACCTTATCCAAAATTTAGCTCAGGTCAATTTCATATCATCTTTCTAAAACATATACTTTAATTCTATAGTTATGAACAAGGGTTGCAACTAAAATTTTTAAATTGCCTCTGTTTTCTATATGCCTCAGCGTCATATAGATGTCAACTCAGTTATTACATTGACTTAATAGGAAATTTTTATTTAAATCTTATATGCATAAAGGTTTAGAAGTCAACATTGTCTACATGAAGATTTTCTCTTTAGTTTTATCACGTAAATTTAATTATAGAATATACATGATAACTTGACACTAGTTAATCCAGTAAAGTCCATTTTGGTGGCACTCATATATCAGTTCAACAAATACCTCCAAATGTATAAATATTTATGTTCTTATAATTGTGGAAAAGTTAAAAATGCCAAAGTGGCTAAATTATTTTTCATTTAAGACATTTTTAGTTTTTAGTTCAAAGCTCTATATTTCCAATTTGATATCTCATACTTGGTTACAGATACAAACTTATTTATAGAGACTCAAAGCACACTATATTTATAGGTGTTTCTACATATTTAGAATGTATTTAATGAAGGTCAAGAATAAAACTGCAAATGAGGTTTATGGGAGTGTTCTAAAGGTTCATGATTATCATTGTGTGGGAAAGTATAATTTTCTTAAGAGAAATGATGACATATACATAATAAAGTCCCTGTCCGTGTCATGACAGCTCAAGAGCATGCCATCGTTACCACCTATGTCACACTGCAGGTGTGCCTGCTATATGGGTGACAGCTGCTGACTTCTCTGATCAACACATAATTATCTCTGAATAAAAATGCACGTTGAAGTTAGCTGGACATAATGGATTGAAGACCCAGGGCAAAATTATCTTTGCCATGGCACATAGCACCACCTGGGGGTAGGAGAGGGCTAGAGAGAAGTGTTGGCAATGATGCAACCTTGAGAAGCCTGCTGTGGTGTGGGTACTTCTGGGGTGTTCATGTTTATCCTGCTTGTCTTCTTTTGGACAGAAGAGGTCACTCGGTTAATGGTTAGGATGCTCCTGACAGAGAAAGGTTCCCGCTGATCAGCGATATTCTCCACTGATCTAACTGTATATCTCTCCCTCCGCAACTAGATAGTTTCCATTTGCAGAGTCCCCTTCCCCCATAAGATAATAAATATCATATCACAAGGATGGCAGTGCTCCTTCATGGAACACTGACTGTTTATTAGAGGCAAAAAAGTTTAAGAGAAATGCTAACAATGTTCATTAATGGCCCGCATCCAGGTTTAATGAGGCATGTCAATATGCGGACTGGGCAACATCAGTGGCATAATAGTGGTGGTAAATGGGAGTAATTGTATCCAATTGTACGGCACAGCTTCCAGGAATGAGCCCGAACTGCCAACTGACAATGACAGAGCAATTATGGGAAGGCAAGCGAGCTGTGTCAAATTAGCACTTGGTGAGAACTCATTTTTCAGAGATGTGCTTGCTCTACACCACCACAAGTGATAGCTACTTTATTGTGAGTGATAGGAAGACCAGCACTTAGACTGATGTTCTGATTTGTCAATAGCTGTATTTGAAAGCTTAGTGTCACAAATATATAGAGATATTCAGGGAGAGAGGCACACTGCTCATGATCCGAAGGATAAGAACGTTGCCGAGAAGGTCATCTGTCAGTGTGAGCTGTCAGAGAGAGATCACACTCTATGAAAAGGGAACATTCAGCCGACTTAAGTAATTATCTTTGACTGAGATTTGAAGATGTCTTCTTTTGTTGGCCTACATTGACTGCATAATTTATAATTTACTGCAATCAGCAAAGGGCCAGGAATTGTAACTAAGAAAATTCTTATTTTATTTCCCATAATTACTTTTTTCTCTCTCTC
Organism: Mesoplodon densirostris; assembly: GCF_025265405.1. Classification (NCBI taxonomy): domain Eukaryota; kingdom Metazoa; phylum Chordata; class Mammalia; order Artiodactyla; family Ziphiidae; genus Mesoplodon; species Mesoplodon densirostris. The sequence continues at coordinate 79,931,216 of NC_082669.1, forward strand.
TTTTTTTAACTCCTTTAGCACTTCAGAAGTGTAAAGTGGGAAACTGATGAAATTCAGTTTTTCTATCTTTCTTAAATGACTCAGCCTCAAGTACATCAGAAACAATGTATTTACTTTTGACTGCTGTTTCACAGAGCCATAGCTCTCTACCATCACCCTATAAAAGGTATAAAATACCCCCTTTATCCTTGATGTATTTTTGCTTGCTTTGTGGGATTACCAGTTAAAGAGGATAAAGGAATAATTCAATTTTGTCTCTCTAGTGCAGAAAAATAAGAAAGAAAAAAACAGATTTGGAGTACTGAGCACTGAAATTTTAACTCACATCCTCAGATTCTCATCAGTTTGACTGAGTTGTCAAAACCATAAAGAGATAACTGTTACGGCAAATATTTCAGAACAACTATATGGATTAACAGAATTTTCAATTCTTCTTGACTTCCCCCCCCCCACCTTGCCCTAGGACATATCACAGGATCAATGTCTGTAAAATAATTCCTTTGCCTTTAATAACCTTATGAAAAAAATATTTGGGGGCCCATTATATCCTGGAGTGCAATAAGCCCCAAAATTTTATTTTTAATATATTTCTAGAAAAAGTAATTACTTAATTTTGTTAGCTAAAATATAATAGGGATTTGTAACAGTGTAGCTTTTGATTTATTTTATTCCCTGAATCCCTGAATTAAAAGAAGAACCTGTGAAGAAATATTAAACTTCTATTATTTGGCATCTTTATCAAATTCTTGCTGCTTTGTTTTTATTTTTTTCCTTGTGAGCAATTGATTAATGAATTGTAACTAAAAATTACCAAGATTAGCCTGCCTTCTGGCAAAAACTGCTGTTTAATTCTAGGTGTATTGATTTACTGTAGAGATATCGACAAAAGAATTAATTTAAGTACTTTAAGTCAATATTACTTGAGTGGACATTTTACCTTTTAGGTATAAAGAAATACTCTTAGAATATTCTTCTATTAATATGGTGTAAAATTACTATCACATAATAAACATTCATTTCTTCCCCTCTTAAAGTCTGCATAGGTTCACGCTGCTCTTTAGTTTTCCTCAAGACCCATCATGCACTCATATTTGAAATGAGTAATTGTGGGTTTTAGGATGTTTGCTAATGTATTTAATGTTTCCTCTAAACTTTAACTATTCTGCTAAAAAATATTTTGTTTTCCACAGTTTACCATTTACTACCTGAGATTATTTTAAATTATATACTTTGATGTTTCTGAAAGACTTTTTAATTATTTTTTTAAATATTTCAGAATTCTTTGGACCACTCAGTTTCCCATCATAGAAAGCTGTTTAATTCACAATGCCTTTAGTAGAGGCCCATCATCTAGTCTATAGTGACTGTGCCACTTAATAATAGAATATAGTGCATCAAAGTGGCACTTAGGTCTCAATTGTTATGTATGACTGTCAAAGCGGTAAGAAAAAAAGAATTAAAAAAGGAGTTGGGAGGGGTGGAAGAAAAACCCTTGATTTGTCTTTATACTGAAACGTGAATTTGTCAGCCAGGTTCTGAAATCACAACAGCATTGCATCCCCAGCAAGATGTTGAAAACTTGACAGGTACATATTTTTTCAACTACAAACACTTCTATAATGAAAACTAAATATACAAATCTTATTTTTTTTAATTTTTTTCTTTTTTTGCTCTTGACAGATAGTTGTTGCCAATGGGATTTAATGTTCAGGTTCAAGTTGTCAAGAGAAATAACCAATAAGCAATCCAAAGAACCACGATACAGATATGCAAAGGCAAAAAGCCTGGCTTCTGTGATATACTGAAAGGATTTGAGTATAATTAACCAAGTCCAAACCATCGGCACTTAATCTTCCTCCTAATGACAAGTAAAGCCCATTATAGCTCTCCGGGGGACAAACTGTAACTTGTTTAGTAGTCACCAAGGCCTTTGATCATCATTGTTCTTTTCACTTCATCATTTAAAGATGAGTTTGCTTTGGTCTGGCATTTTTCCATTTATCATTGCTTATTCTCAGAAAGAATAAAAGGGTAATCCCCAATCCAGTAATGAAATTCTGTCATCCTAAGTATTTTTTTAAAATCTCCCTAAATATCCTTATAACCAGAACTATCTACTTTTGAGTCTGATTCAGAGTATAGCCTGTGTATATAATTTCTTTGTGTCTGTTTTGTGCACACTTTAAGTGCCCTGACAACCACTATTAATACCTACAATGATGCTCAGTGTGTGGTGATTATTTACCTGCTGGTAGCTTCACTATATTACCAAAAACCTTATGGGTATGCCTGGATGTTTTCTGTAGGAAGAAGGAAGGAGACCTGTAGTTGTAGCGCTATTTCCAAGAAATTATAAATTGCAACTGGTTGTCACCCACTGCTCTATATAAATCAGTCTTGCAGAATTGCATTCAACCATTTGCCTGGGGCAAGTGATATTATTGACAGGTGAGTGGAATTTTGCAAGGCTAGATAATGCTCCACAAACCACATATGAATAACTGAAAACTACAACTCCCATCATGCCCTGCAACTGAACATTAAATAATCATGACCTCTTCAGAAGTTTGTTTGTTGTTAATTTTATTTTATTGTGGCAAGAATACTTAACATAGGAACTACTCTCTCTTAACAGATTTTTTTAAGTGTACAATATAGCATTATTATCTATAGCACAATATTGTACAGCAGAGCTCTAGAACACTGGTAAACACCATTCAAATTTTTTTTTTTTTTTTGCTTCTTTGAATTTGACTATTTTAAATACCTCATATAAGTGGAATCATGTAATATCTGTCCTTCCGTGACTGGCTTGTTTCACTTAGCATAATGTCCTTCAGGTTCACCCTTGAGGTGGCATATTGCAGGACTTCTTTCTTTTTAAATGATGAATAATATTCAATTGCATGTATATACCACATTTTTTTTATCCATTCAACCATGGATGGGCATTTAGGTTGATTCCATATCTTGGCTATTGTGAATAGTGCTGCAACAAACATGGGAGTGCTACTATCACTCTGAGATCAGGATTTCCATTCTTTTGTATAAATACCCAAAAGTGGGATTGCAGGATCATATGGTAGCTCTGTTTTTTTTTTTTTTTTTTTGAGATATCTCTGTACTGTTTTCCATAGTGTTGAACCATTTTGAAACCCTACCAATACTATACAAGGTTCCAATTTTTCCACATCCTTGCAAACACTTGTCTTTTGTAGTTTTTTTTTATATATATAATAGCCATTCTAACAGGTATAAGATGGTATCTCATTGAAGTCTCATTTGTCTTTCTCTGATGATTAGTGATGTTGAGCATCTTTTCTAACTGTTGGTCATTTGTATACCTTCTTTGAAGAAACATATATGATCTCCTTTGTCCATTTTTAATCAGTTTTTCTTTTGTGCTACTGAGATGTATGAGTACTTTATATTACTAAACCCTTATCAGATATAAGACTTGGAAATATTTTCTCCCATTCTGTAGGTTGCTTTTTCATTTTGTTTCTTTTGCTGTACAGAAGCCTTTAATTTTGATGTAGTCCCACATAATAGATGTTCAGTCAATAGAAGCTATTATTGTATATTGCTTGACTATTTCATTTCTGCATGTGTTTCCTTCTGTCCCTAACCAGGTCCAAGGCTGCTATGAGAAAAGGACAGTGATGGTCCTATGACTTCACCTAAGTGTACATGGAGTTCCATTACCTATGAACTGATTTGGAACCTTGCTTTGTTAATCAGAAGAGACAAAAACAAACTATAAACTGATCAACTGAATGACTGATTGATAACTTGCCTGATGTAGTTGCACTTGTCTTATTTTTACTTTTACTGCCTGTGCTTTTGGTGTCATATCCAAGAAATCATTTCCAAGACCAATGTCAAGAAGCTGTTTCTTCCCCTGTGTTTTCCTCCAAAAGTTTTACAGTTTCGGATCTTACATTTAAATCTTTAATTAATTTTGAGTTGATTTTTATATATGGGGTAAGATAAGGGTCCAATTTCATTCTTTTGCAAGCAGATATCCACTTTTCCCAGCACCGTTTGTTGAAGAGACTGTCCGTTCCTCGTGTGTTGTCATGTAATTAATACGGGCCTTTTGAATCAAATCTCAAAATCCACAGAAAACAAATCGACATGACGGCCTTAGAAATGAGTCTTAGTATAATTCAGCTCTACAAATTGTTACCACAAAAGTTTCTACATTCTCTTACTCGTTCAGGAAGTAAAAGTTAGGATGCTCCTGAAAACTCTATTTTCAAAAGACTATTGCAACTTAAAGAGTCATTTTAGTGTTTAAGCCTCCAAACATTAATTGATACACTCATCTTTGATTTTCTTTTTCCCTTTCCCTTATTGTCCACATGTAATTTATCAGCAACTCCTTCTATGCTACTTCCAAAATCTATCCTGGAGTCTTTCTTCTTCTGTCACTTAAATAACTGTAGTAGCTCTCGGGTCTCCCTGCATTCACTATCGCCTCTTCTGCTCTACATGCAGCTGGAGGAATCTTTTGAAAATAAAAATCAACCATGATCATTTCCGTTCCACTGATTACACTTGTGTTAAAATACAGCCAAAAGGGGCTTCCCTGGTGGTGCAGTGGGTGAGAATCTGCCTGCTAATGCAGGACACACGGGTTCGAGCCCTGGTCTGGGAAGATCCCACATGCCGCGGAGCAACTAGGCCCGTGAGCCACAACTACTGAGCCTGCGCGTCTGGAGCCTGTGCTCCACAACAAGAGAGGCCGCGATAGTTAGAGGCCTGTGCACTGCGATGAAGAGTGGCCCCCGCTTGCCACAACTAGAGAAAGCCCTCGCACAGAAACGAAGACCCAACACAGCAAAAATAAATTAATTTAAAAAAGAAATACAGCCAAAGGTCTCGACTGATTTGATGCCCACAACAGAAAGATCAAATCTCACTAAAATTCTTAATAGTCCCTGCTCTTTTTGACTCCTTATTATTACGTGGCTGCTTTTCTGTCTGACCCACAGCTCCACTAAACTAACTTCTCATAGGGCTCAATGCCAGTACACCTTCTTCTGAGAAAGATTTTACTTGCTTTTCCAACAAAGACCATAACTTCCCCCACCCCCAATATATTGGTAGCACAGTGCGGAATGTGTTCCTCTATCATAACATTTGTTATACTAAATTGAACTTTTCTATTTGGGTGCCTCTCTCCCACATAGAATATGCTAATTTTGAGGACTGGCACTGAGTTGTATTCACAGGCTTGTATTCTGAGACTGACAGAGTATTTGGCATTCTAGACCCTTAATAAAATTGGTTGAATGAATGAATGAACCATTCCCTGAGGCAGGAGCCATTGTGTTACATTTAATTCAGTAGAATTATAACATCTAAACTCAAGACCTAGTTATATTACCTTGAGAAAGAAACTCTGGTTCTCAGTTTAATCACTTTTAAAAAAATGGGAAACACCATTTCCATCACATCCCTCATAAAGTTGTTAAGTGGTTAAATAAGATACTTATAGACAATTAAGTGCCTACTGCTTAGCAAACCTTCAATGTATGTTTGCTTCACATTGTTTCCTTCTCCGTTTCTAACTGAACTCCCCTATTTAAAACTACACTTTCAATTAACTTATTAAAGAAGAATGGAACCTCTCATGGGATGATCTTTAAGAAGACAACAGAGAACCTGAGAAAAATATATTTAGTATTTAGTCTAAACTATGCCTAGACTATGACATGTTTGTGACTTTTTTCTCCTCATACATTTTACATCAAATAAGTCTCATTTGTCCACATGTTCACAATAATTGTGGCACTCAAACAATTCTGTTTTCTTAAAATGCCTTAGTATTTACTAAAAAATGCAAGGTAGGGACACTTCACTTGGCCATTTGAAATCTGAATAGCTCAAGGTTATAGGACTCTGTGAGTTAACGGGATGAGATTTGTGGTTTAGCAGGCAGCTTTCTAACATACTGTCATAAATGAACTGAATGAAATACTACTGGCTGTCTTCTTCTAAGGAAAAATAATCCTTCATCTTGTAGTTATAATTTCCAAAAAGTTACAGACTTCTAAATATCCTATACATTAATGTGTAAAGGTTATATGGGAAACCATGTGAAGTAATCATTCCCAAGAAGAAAATCCATGTATATTTATGTGATAGTTTAAAGAAAATGACCCTACATTTTATTTGGGTAAGTGAAGAAGATAAGTGAACTATTTTCATAAATAAGTGAAATGTATAGCATCTATAGAAAGAGGATAATATCAAAACTATACTCTCAAAATCAGTCACTATAAAAAGTTATTAAAAAAAGTTATAATATATTTGATTAACCAATGCCCGATCTGGAAGTCTACTTTTCTAAATCTGTATACAATTTGCAAGATGTTTCAGGATTTGCAGTGCTATAAATCTTAATGTATATGCATTTAACAAAAATATCGCACAAAATACACACCAGGTCTATGAAAGAGTATTTAGTGGCATTGCTTTTCTTGGTTTTCCATGAAGGCTTTACAATCACATATTAATCCAGATTCCTTAAGCACTGTTTCTTAAAATTGGAATGGATGTACAGAATATGGAAAACAGATTAGCTTATTCAGTAATAAGTAGGTTATTTGATCCTGGCAGATTAGCCATAGTATGATCCTACCGCAAAGTTTTCCCCCCACCTTTCCAACCGTCACCATTTCCATTTAGAAGGAATGTAGAATTAGGCAAAGCCACAAGTGAAGCACTCCCTGTAGATTCTTACTCTTCCTAAGCCTTCAGCAAAATCTTCCCTGGAATCAGAAGGTAAATGAAATTAAGAAGCAATAATATATGGCTTGACTTGGGTTTTTTTTTTTCTTTGATCTGGAAGACACAACTACTCTGTCGGATAACTGTGTGATACAAATCAAACCTAGTGTGTTCTCCATTTGAAGCCTAAAACCAGCGCTTTAGAACAAACATCAACAATGTTTTCCTTTTAATTCGATACCAGTTTATTCATGACACTTTGAGATTCCATTCTGAAGTGATAAAGTCTGATATGCCAATTTGACATCAGAAGATAACATCTATTATTTTTTAAATGTTGTAATTTTGACTCAGCTAAGTTTTCCAATGTATTTAAGAGTTGACCTTTATCATGATTTTTTTTTTCAAAAGCAAAAAAAGAAAATATCACAAAAATAGAAAATAAAGCTAGCCTTCATAAAGCAGAGCATGGACTTTTCAAACAGCAATTCTCTCTCTTTCCTATGAACATCAATGACGTTGCAAACCAGACATGTAACAAAAAAGAGAAATACAATATACCCTGAAAGTGGAAAACAAGGTCAGAGGTGAGGCTTTAGCTAAAAGACTTTCTTTAGGCAACAGAGACAGCAAATCAAGCTTATTCTTTTTTCTGTTCGAATCCTCATAAAAAAAGCCATAATACTTCAGGTTTTTTATTTTTCCTTCCATGAAGTGCTATGTTAACACTTTCCTGCATTGTTATTTCCAAACATATCATGCATAAACCAGCACTGAAAAAGACTTAATTTTTTTAAAAGGAAGGAAAGAAAGAAGAAGAGAGGGCAAGAGAGCTAACAGGAGGGAGACGGGACAGAAGAGGGAAAGGGAGGGAGACAGAGGGAAAAAGATAAGGAAGGAGAGTGAGGGAGGCAGGTAGAGAGATACGAACAGAGAGGAAGAAGCAAAGAAAACGGAAGGTAAGAGAAATTGGAGGGATGGAGAGACATGTTTTATTCAATCTGGTATATCTGATTTGGGTAAGCAAATTAACAAAGAAATCTAACACTATTAACAGAGAAATCTAAAAGTGTTTCATGGCATGAGGATACTTTAAGTCTACCAGGTATGAGACCAGATTTCTATATTTCTTATACTTTATCTACTTTATGATTTCCAATTTTATTTATTTTTGTCCCTTTTATTAGATAACTCTTATAAACGTACATCTACCAGATTCCTCACTATGATTTTTATTTGTTTACCCTTCTGAAGTATTCAACTCCTGGTGACTTACTTCTACTTCCCTTAATGTATTTGTTATTTGTTCCTCTTTGCCTTATCGCTTTCTCTTCCTAAGTTTTAAACATCATCTTATCATAGGGATACATGTAGTATTATTGGTTTTTTTTTTAAGTCTGTTCCTAAAGAATGGACCAAAAGCAAAGTGGAGCCATTAGAATAATAATCTATTTCAATGCCCTAAACTGGCTTATTCAAAGCTCACCTGCAGAGGACAGACTGTTGTTTTACAAAAATAAATGTACTTATTTATAATCAATAACTGTTTAAACACTTTACAATTTATCAAAACTAATACAGAGAGAATATAAAGAATTTTGTATCAAAACTAATACAGAGAGAACATAAAGAATTTTGTCTTTGATCTGATAGTCTATTAAATGATGAATTATTTCAACCATTCATTATATTATTATTCATTTATGCAACTGTATCTGACTTTCACTTATTTTATCCTATCCTAAAACATCCTTAGCCAATAACAAAGGTGGCTATCGTGTAGTAGAAATCTTTGCCGTGAGATTATAAGTGTATCTAAGAAATAGAGTGAAGGGATTGTGACTAAATTCGTAGTAGGGGGAGGGGAATAAATGGTTCTATTTGTAAAGAAGAGGGGCACAGAACACTGTACAACAATTCTCCCCGAAACATTTGAAAATTGATCTCAGTTTGAGCTGAAGTCCTTACAAGCCTCACCTCAACAAAGTGCCCAAATGACTTTTTAAAAGGGTACAGCACAAACCAGGGGAGAATGAGGGAAAGGGCAGGTTTGAAACTTACAGTGTTTCTATAATCAATACTCTGCTCCTGAACAAAAGTGTAAAGAGGCGCACAAATGTGCTAAACTGCATTTCAAAAATGACATCGTAATTGCTGGCACTGCCCAGCCTACCCTGGCCTCAGCATTGCCAGGTTTTAAATTTATTTCAAACTGTTCTTCCAAAGCCTGCCTAATTTTTTTTTGTCCAAATAGCAGCAACTCGCAGTTAGTGAACAAAGCTTCAGGATTTTTTTTACTTACAGCTAAATTTAACTTTACCCATCCAATAAAAAAGAAATAAGGGAGCCTTTATTATCTCCCTGGATTTCTGGGTATGATACCACATCATAGAGAAGTGGTTATTAGAGACAATGGCCTACCAAGGTGAAGTTTGTAATAAAGCCTATTATGTGGTTTCACCATTGACACTAATGGAATGTAACAGTGATTTAGAATGATTTAATGGTTCCCAGGTTGTGCTCTAATAGTGCTCTTTATATTATGATGTATATCACAAAACCTAATGTGGCTGTTGTGATATATTGATAGTATTCATGCTGTTTCATTTTTTTAGAGGAATTTAAAAAACTGTCAAAAAGGAAAATTAATAGCTGCAACTGCTTTATTTTCAAGGGTTCTGTTTTTTAAATGTATGTGCATAAATTTCCATTTGGTGCCACTCTTAGGCTAATAAATTCATTTGCATTTTCATTCTGAGGTAATAAAGAAGTGTGCATGTGTATACGTTTGTGTGTGTATTTATGCATGTGTGTATATACATATATATATTTGTGTTCGAAATCCGACTTGGAGAAGACTGCACTGTCATTTCATATGTTTACAAAATGGTTCTATTAGATTAAAATGTACCTGAAGGAACAGTACAGGAGAAATCATAGTTTTATGCTGTAAGATAAAATTATTTACTTTCAACTGTGAAGCAGAAGGCTAGGATTTTAGTACTAGTTCACTGAAAAACAAAAACAAAAACAAAATCCCTTGGGTAGCTGGAATGTGAGCTCTTAGATTTCTGAGTAAAAGGAGAATAGAATTAGTCTAAAAGGAGAACTGACGCAGCAACGATGCTCTTAGAGCTTGTAAGCATCACAACAATGCCTGATCTTTTATGGAGGCATATTTTGAACTCAAATAGAAGGTGAACAACATTGCAAAATTTAACCCTCTTATTGTCAAAAGTTGTCAAATTGGAGAGTTGTAGATAAAACATAAAAAGAGGGAGGGTTTTCAAGAGCTTCCATGTTCCATCTCTCAAACTTTGATCACTACTTCTTACCTGCTCAGTTTGTTCTTTCTTTGCGATGTCCTACTTTCCCCATTTCCACGTAGCATTCATTTCTTAAGAAATCTAAAAGACTTTCTATAAATCCTACTTAATTTATGAAATCATCTTCCTCCTTTCCAGCCCACAGCAATTTTCATGGTTCTGACCTCCCTTTATAGTCGGTTAATATGCAGTTCATGTGCTGTTATATTTCAAGTAAACACATGATAAGCATTCAGCACATACCTTCTAGTTATTTGATAGACTGATGTGATTGCATACAACTTCACCCAACTCTACTGCTATCCAACCAGACCACGCCTTCTTGTGGAAAAGAAGGCTACCATATTGGTTGGATATGAGGCCTTCAGATATTGGATTACCTCAATAAAAAATAACAACTTGATCATGATAAGAGCTTCTCTGAGGAAAAATACTAAATTCTATAGTTAATTTATTACAAATTTTTACCACATAGAAAAAATATTACTTTTAATATTTACTTGAGGTACATAATTTTCTTTATGTTACTGTTGGTATTGCATCTTAAATGTAATCACAGATATATCTGAATAAATATATATAACTTTTACCTTGAATCCCTCTCTCCACCTGTATAATGATCACCAGCATACATCATATGCGCATGGGTATACGTATGCCTATACATGTAAGTTGACTTCTGGTGGGTCCAGAGAATTAATTATAAGAGAAACAGTGCATTTTCATTTAATACATACAGGGCAACATATTTATACAAATGTATGTATTAACTTCAGGGCATTTTTAAACTATAACATTTGTAAAGTATATGACATTCAGTAACGAGCTAGTTATTAAATTAGCTTATTTAAATCTTTTCATTTGAAACCTAATGGCTTATGTATCCAATTGGCCATCTTAAGCTCTCTTTGCCAAAGCTGGCAAATTAGAAAAAGTAAATAGAAAAGGAATGAAAAGAAAATTTGAATAAATGAAAATACATCTTATTCTTGGCTTGGGGACACTCAATACTGCAAAGAGGCCAATTTTCCCAAAACTTAATGTATAATGTAAATTTAATATTATACGAATTTTGGTGAGAAGTCAACAGATGATATTAAAGTTCATCCAGAATGTTAAGGTAAAAAATCTAAAACATTTTGAAAGGAAAAACAAACTATTACTAAAACACATTAAAAAAACAAATTTAATTATAACAGCTCATAATTAAGTTCTGGAATAGACAGAAAGTTTTAACCTAGTGGGAAGTCCAGAAATAACTTCAAGTGTATATTGGAATTTAGTGAATGACAAAGTTGACAATTTAAATCAGTAGAGAATAGTGTATTAATTGAGAAATAGTATTTGGACAACTAGCTAGCCACTTAGGGATAAAAAAGGAACAATAAATGATTCTGGGTTTATTTTACTCCAAAATAACCCCCCTAGATCAAAGATTTAACTGTAAAATTTGAAACCATAAGAGATCTAGAAGAGATCATTAGTTAATTAAAAAAATAATAATTTGTGGTGCTTCGAGTAGAGAAGGCCATCCTAAATATAGACAAAACCCTAAAACCATGAAGAAAGAAGATTGATAAATTTGGCCACATAAAAACAAAAACCTTTGTGTGGCTAAAGATAGGATAAGCCAAATCAAAGGGCAAACTAAAGGAAATATTTGCCATAGACAAAAATCTTAGCAAATTTGTAAGAATTCTTAAGAAATCAATAAAATAATCAATCCAATAGAAACAAAATGATCAAAGACAGCAGTAAATATCACACAAAAAATGGCAAAAAGGGTTAAAAGAAAAAAAACAACAAGCACAGAACTATGCTCAAAGTCAGCCATAACAAAAGAAATGCATCACGGTAATAATGTGATTTTTTGTTTGTTTGTTTGCACTTAAAGTTTGATAGTTCCCAGGGCTGTTAAGGGTGTGAGGGAATATGCATTCTATAATGTTGATGATATAAGTGCAATTTTTTAAGGCAACTTGCAAAATCTACTGATATTACCCAATAAACATTAAAATGTGCTTATATTCATTGGTAACCATGGAAATACAAATTAAAACAACAATGCGATACTGTTACATGCACCAAAGAATGACTAAAATTAATAAGACTTTAACAACACAAATCTCTACTAAGATATAAAACAGCAGGAACTCTCTTATACTGTTGGTGAAGAAATACATTGGTACAACCTGTTTGAAAAACTGGCATCATTTTGTCATTTTGAAGATATGCCTGATTTATGACCCTAATTCAACTCCTAATTACACACACAACCAAAAAACCTGCATACACTGTGTTTAAAACAGCATGATTTGTAATAATAATATTCCCAAACTAGAAACCCAAATGTTCATCTGCTGTAGAACGGATAAATTAGTCAAGTGGTATTCATAAAATAGATAACAACAATGAAAATGACTCAATTACTGAAGTATACAACTACAATGAAGAATCTATCCAATATAATGTTAAGTGAAAGAAGCCAGATACAAAAGTGATTCCATGTATATAAAGACCAAACAAAATTTAACTTTAAAGTTAGAAGTCAGAAAAGTGGTTACCTTTGGAAAAGAGGAAGAAAAAAAGATGGAAGTAGCAACTGTCAAAGGTCCAAAGAATGTTGTTGGTTTGCTGCCAATTTTGTATTTGTTGACCTGCCTGGTGACTACTCAGATGCTCACTTGTGATCATTCTTTGAGCTATATATTTATGTTTTGTGCAAATGACCTCAATGGGTGTTATACTTTACAGTAAAAGGTTTAAAAAACAAGAAAGGGCAGGTTAAAGGGAAAGAATAAAGGGATATTCATAATTTTTAAGGCTCAAAAAAACCTCTGTAAGTTGCCATAATGGCCCTTAATATTAATTGTAGCTTCTAAGCCAGTAGCTTTAGAAATGTAAATATAGATATAACTGGTTAGTAGACTAATCATGCATCAATTTTAACCTATTGGTACAATTCTGCCATTAAATATGGAATTATAAAAGTCACAGAAAATAATACTTACTTTTTTCATACACCCAAGTATTCTGCCTTCTTATCCTCATGCTTTAATTAAAAGTATGGGGAAAACCCTGATAAATATAAATAGGCTAAACATTTTGATGGCTAATAAGGTTATGGCTTTTTACAACTTTGTACGTTGGTGGGATTATCTTCATTCTCTGGGAGTTGTTCTAGATCTGAAGAAAATTCCAGGCCTGAGAAGAATAAAGACATTCTGTGAACCCATTTAACCAATTCAATGTTTATTAAACTCCCAGTATATTCTGATTACCATAAGAAATAAGACATAGTTTTTGACCTCATGGCCTCAGGGATCAATTTAATAAGAGATGAGCCCACATAAAGATCACTTTGCATACACTGCATGGCATGGTTACCTTCAGAGTCTTACCTTTCCTTAAAATGAAAAACAGAATTTCAATTTGGAGAAGAATAAGGTGGCTTTCCTCAAATGGGGGTAATTAGGCCATCATGGCTCCTGTTATGGAAAAGATGCAGTCTTGCTGGGAGAGAATAGTCCCTGATCCAGAAAGAACTTGTTTCAAATATAGTCACTGACTTTGCAACATGGTGACTTTCCTGAGCCTCAGTAAGGACAGCTTAACGAATGAAAGTATCTCACAATCCTGTGTCCATTAATTGGAGTTACATAGACTGACTGGCCACCTATAGGTGCTTAATAAATTTTAGTTACCTTCTCCTGTTTCAACTGTTTGCTATAGTCACTTGACTAGTGTCTTACTTCCCATATTGGTCCGTAAGCTTTTTGAAATTAGGAATCATATCTTATTCTTCTTTATCCCCCTTATAGAGCTTGGCATAATGCCATATGCAGAGCTGAAATTTCACATTTGCTGAAGGAATGAAATTTTTTCAACCACATACTGACTATGAGAAATGAAGATATGTACCCTTAATTCTGCTGAAGCTAAAGGAGAACCTACTCAATGAACCCAACCCGAATGATGCTTTACTCACATTCACTCATATTTAGAGAAAACTAAATATGTATTTAACAACTGTCATTGGGAACATGAGGTTGTTATACAAAAAATAAATAAATAAAAAGGGACTATTGCTTTGTGTGAGGAGATGGTAGGAAGAAATAAGTTTCAACTCATCGAAGAAGCTTGTAATACAATGGTTAGCTATAAAGACTTTTTGTTGTCCTTGTAGAATCAAGTTATTACTTTAGAGTCATATTGCTTTTTGCAGATACACGTGATGCTGAATTTTAGAATTTTGTATAAAATATAGCCTCACCTGAAATAGCTTAGCTACTTGATGCCAGGATGTAGAAGGAGTAGATAAATTAATGCCAAGGTCCTTTAAAGCCCTAAGATTCTTTGACCTATTTGGTTTTCCCTTCTATCTCTCCTCTTAGGAAAGCTCTGAAAACTTTAAACATAAAATTAGACAACTAGCAAAAGAACTCTAAAGCTGTCCAACTATTCCTCTTATACTAGAATGGTACATCATAATGAAGAGTATCAATGTTCTAGATGACAAAGGTCATATATATACATGATAGGTAATAATCACACCATTGTGTGTTAATAGCACACCTATCCCATCCTACTGTATTTGAACTTTCCATGAAAACAATAGCCTGTGGTGAAACAGCTTGTCGTGGATACTAATGAAAAATTACCCGATGGGATTCCTCCTGCATTCATTCTGCCCCTGAGGTCTGGAAAGTCACTGAACACAAAAGTGAGATTTTCCTCTATCTCTTATATTCTGCCAAAAATTGTACACAAATTCAGAATATCTGAAGTGGCAAAAGTGGGTAACATGTGCAGAATGGTTTTTAGAATACAACCACACATTGATTAATTACAGAGCTGAATGGAAAGAGGACAGGTTGACGGAGGGGGAAAGTCAGTTGTTTTTGACACCAAAGTTATTTCAAGCTTACAAGCAAATAGATGTTCACTTTTGTTTCTAATTTTGTATAGCACCTTGCCAGTGGTGAACTGGGCAGATTCCTACAGAATAAAAACAGGCAAAATGCCTCCCCTATGTAACCTTAATGTTCTCTAAAAATAATAGTGTATTCTCATCACTGGAGCTTTCTGTTTCCAAAGATTCTATGCAGTAGGTTTGGAAAAGTAAATGAGGAAATGACTAAGAAATACAAAGACTTTTTGTAAGATAATAAAATAGGATTTGAATAATTATTATCCCATTTTGATTTTTCAACTTTAGAGTCTCTCTCTCTATGGGTCAATTTCTAGTGCCTTAATTAGCAAAATAAAAATAACAAAAAATGGCAATTTCCTACACTTTCTCTTAGGTTCTTTTTTTTTTCCCCCGATTGCAGCCTGTAGCAATAATTAGATTTTACAAATGCAAAATACCTCATTTAAAATGCAAGCTTCCCAGAAGTTGGCTAACTCTTACGTGCTCAAAGTGGCAGAAACAAGTAAATCATTTTCTCTGACATCTTCCCCTGTTAAAACTCCTTTTGGCACATGCACTGAATATGAATCAGCCACCATGTAAATACATTTCTGTGTCAATATTTTTTATTGTAAAATATTTTGCCCATTGGAGTAAAAGAAGAACAAGGGTTCACAAATCAGATTACTAGCTTATTAGCACATTTCTAATTTATACCTTGCACATATAGCCTTTAAGCCACAGTTGACCTCTTATTTTGTGTGTGTGTGTACATATATATATAATATATATATATATATATATATATTATATATATATATATATATATATATATATATGTATGTATTAGCTGGAAACAATTCATCAAGTAAGTTACCCCCTTTCCTTTCAAATCCACTTGTATTACTAAAAGATTGAGTAAAGACCTCTAGGGACCACGGGCAATTTTTGACATGGGTCTCAACAGATTAAACTATGCGGGGACAATATAGAATACACTGGAGCAATAACATTATCACATCACAGGCTGATTGAGAGGCATTTCCTTGCATTTCTGTCCTTTTACCATAAGCCAAGTAGCCACAGGCACTTGACTGGAGAGCCTGGAGGATTGACAGGCCTGGCAGTCATTACACGCTGGATTGAATACTAGATTACTCCAAAGTGGCTGAGGGTCAGGGATCAGTGTGTTCCCTTTTGGCACTAAATGACTTTAATATCCTTACTGTATTAGTCAATTACTTTAAAGCTGCTGCTCTCTGAGCTCTCTCTGCCCCCCTGCAGTTTACTGTGGACATCTGAATTGCTCCCATACTTAACCCGCACATCTGCTTTTAGCTGTCAAAAGAACAGTGCTATCAGTGGAGCTATTGACAATATGAAAAGAACTGAGATACTTGCTGGAGGTGTCAAGTGCCTCTTTCTTTTGGCTGTTTAGTTTAAAAAAATAAAAAAAACTTAATAACTCAGTTACAAAGGTGGTCTTCAGAGAAAAGGAACTCAGAGCCTTTTAATCTACTGGCATGTAAAGTGACCAATAGGAAAGAAGATGGTGGAGTTGATTTTTTTTTTTTTTTTTTACTACTCACTTCCATAAATTATGCATCTTCTATGTAGGTTTTTATGAAGTTTTATGAACAAACACTTTGAATATAACTGTGAAAGAGTGTGCACCTGAGTGAGGACCTGTATCAAAGTCTTTATTTCATTCCACGATGGTTCCAGTGATAGTGGAGAATTATACTGCACTTCTCAATTTATTGGTGCAACACAGTGAAGAATTTTATATCATAGCCACTGAATTTTTAAAAGGTCTGGTGTGGCTTGGTGTTAAATCAACATGTCGAAATTAAATATGCACTAACCTGATTTGAAATTTAAAACTACTTGAAAGTCGTGCCTTCAGTGTTTCAGAAAAAAGTGATATGATTCCCACACAAGAGTACATCTGTTGAGCGGGCCCTGACTTTCATGTGTTTGCATGTGGGTATAGAGTCTGTGTGCTTTTGAGTGTCAGTGAGAGCATGTGTAAGTCACAGCACTACAATGAGAGTAAGGACATCACAAATTTCTAAAAGATTCTTAAGAGCTATTTCACATAGAAGATTTTTTAAATGGACAGATACTTAAAGAAGGGTTAACACATTGCCATTAGCTTACTTATACCATAACCTGGGAAAACCACTGATTTCCTACTTTAAGGCCTCGTTTCAGTGAGACTGTCTGATTATTTGAATGAAAAGTACTCAACTGTTTTGCTAAGTTTCCATTACTGATTTTGAATTTTGTGTATACTAAATTATATATAGATATAAGCAATTCTTCACAGCATAAAATTTAAGTAAAAGCCTAATTTTTCTAAAATAATGACTAAATAAACAAACACAATGGAAAAATTTTCACTTGTTTCTAAAAATTTGAACCCATAAGCTGTGATTTCAGGAACCATCCATCTCTCCTGCTTAGAAAAGATTCTTCTCAGTTATAAAAACATACCACAAAACACAATGTCAGCAGAAACATAATATAACCAACCCAAGTCAAAAATGGTAAAGAAATTACAAGTTTAGATTGTTATCAAGTCAGTAGAGAAGACAGCTTTTGTCATCAGAGTAGCACTTTTAAGGTGATTTAAAGGGGAAATGGCATGAAATTGTAAGATTTGAGAACCATTCTGTATTATTTGCTAAATATAAAGATTTTGAATCAATTGTTGAAAATGACATCAGCCTGATCCTAAAGATTTAAAATATACCTATAATACAGGACAGTTTCCAAATCTTATCATTTCAAGCCATTTTCCTTTAATTAAAATCTTGGGTTTTTTTCATTAGTCTAGTTTTTATGAGTGTAGATCATATAATTAAACATGGATAAACTACATATACTTGGGACTTTAAAAGCTGATATGATTCCTACCACAGGAAAGACAGACATACCAGAAGACAATATTATATATTTCCTTTCAGTGGACATCTATTAAAAATACAAATATTATTGCCTTGGGAAATTAATTTCAGGATTTTGCTCATTTAAAATTTAGTCAGCAAAGTACCTTTAAAAACTTAATACCTCTTGGCAATCATGCGTCATTAGCACTTTCCATTCATTTATATTTTGTTGTGTTTTGGGAATTGAGTATTCTAAGAAAGAAAGGTAGCCTGACAAGAAAGTGATTGAGTCAGCCCCCTTGATAGCTGGGATGACAGAAGGTGAAGAACTGTAGCTGCAGCTGACAACTTCTTTAAAATGAGTCACTTATAAATATTTACAATTCATAATTCAACAATAACTCTATGGGTAGCACATAAACAGAAGCATTTGATGGTTTGTTTGGAATCCTGATCATTACTATTTTGATAGGAGTGTGTTGCTATTAGGAAGTGGTTTTTTTTTTTACCAGTTCATATGGAAAAGTCTAGTCTTTCCTCTATGTCTCATCATTATTTCTAATAGATAACTTCCCCTTGCAGTTTATTTACCACATTTTATTTCTGTAAGAAACATACTTTGCATTTACAAAAGGTTAACTTCCTCTTCCATTCTGTCATGATGTTTAGGTGGATACATTTAAATTATTATTTCCTCTAGAATATATATTATAAAGTAAATGGAGTAATTTTTTACAATACCACACACTAGTTATCTTTTTTTTTTTTTTTTTTTTTTTTTTTTTTTTTTTTGCTGTATGCGGGCCTCTCACTGCTGTGGCCTCTCCCGTTGCGGAGCACAGGCTCCACTAGTTATCTTTTAAACACAAGAATGATTATCATTGCAAAGTCTGCAAAGTAAAATACTGAGTTATCTTACGAAATACAAAAATCTACAACAATCTGTTAGTAAAGCATCTAATTTTCATTTTCACAGATTTCATTAATGCTTCCCTAATGTAACAAGGAGGATTTAAGTGACCAATAGGGTTGTCGGGTGTATACTCCTTTCTTTCTGACCTAGTGAGTAACGAAGCAGACAATCCCCTGACCCATTATGCCTTCAAGTGTGGAGTGGGAGTGCAGTTAACTTTCAAAAGATAGAAAAAGGAACATATTGTTTATGACAGTGAAAAAGAAAAGATGCAGAATTATAATCTATGTGTTTTAACATCTTTCTCAGTAATTGAATAGGAAATTAACAGCCACGGTCTTTGAGTTTCCCCTCAGTTGCAGTACAAAATGTGAATATTTCATATTCACATGTGCAGTAAGTCATTCAATATTTTCTGATTTTAGAAAGAACGTTAACAATTTCTGAAACAGAATATAGTCACTAGAGAGTAACTGGTTTTAAGCAGTGACAAGTTTACTTTATAAGTAGCATAAATAAGGGTGAGAGAAGTTTTTGATAATGTGATCTTTTCTTTAACCATGTCTGAATGCTTCCTGATTTTCTTATGAAAATGTGCACACGTGTGTATATGTGTGCATGTTTAGTAATTCTGGTATAAAGAACTGACAGTTGTTTAGGGAAGTATCATTAGAATCATTTAAAATGTCTATTTCCCTTTGAATTGCTTCATACATCAACAATTAAAAGAAAACTCTACAGAATCTGCTTGTCATGGTTCATACTTCAGTATGTAAACAACTCACTGACTGTCTCTGCATGAGAGTAGGGCTCATAATTTTCAGTCTGAAAATGACATATACAAATAAAGGAACTAAAGCATGGAAAGTAACATGTTTTGGTCTTGTGACTAATGGTAACCTCGTGCTATTGAATTACTGAACTGTGTCTGAGAACTAATGAGAAAATTTTCCCAGGGGAATCTTTATCCAGTGCACTTGGAGAGCACCTCAGGGACCTATTCCGAGTCTGTCACCTTCCCTGTCTCATTGACACTCCACTTCTTTACCACCATTACACTGTGCAACCATTTCACTTCACACCTCACGATTAGAATATTAAAAGGAGAGAATACTACACGACTTGTTCCAGATAGCAGAGTTGTTTTTGACACTTAGAATAGAAATTGTCACCAGAATATCAGAAAGACATGAGAGTCTCCAACTGAGTAGAACATTCTAAAGCTTAAAGCTATTTTATTTCGTAGCTAATGAAAACTTTCAAGAAACCTCTTAATGGCACATAATTCATTTACTCAGAGTTATTTAAGGGCTGCATAATTTTAACCAAAAAGGATAACTGAACTTTCAAAGTTACAAAAAATGATTCTGCCATAGAAATATAGCTTGGGTCGTTATTATACGGATCTTTTGTTGTTTATTGCTGTTTGATCGTATATATACTTGGATAGAAGGTATGGTCCTAGATAGAGGGTGGCATTCTTATACTGGTCAGTGGTTAAGATTAGCACTGTTACCACAGAGGTCTTACTGTAGTGAATAAGGACAATGTTATTGCTTCTAGAACTAATAGTGACATACCTAACAGGATACTCTTACTTTCTGACACAAAGGAACAAAGAAGATGGAAAGATAAGACCGTTTAAGAAGGTATTCCACTATTACAATGCTTTATATATGTATATATATTTTTACATATATAATATAAACATTTATAAGTATCTGTTTTAGCAAGAAATTATTAATTAAGGAATTCTCTTATGAAAACTGGGAACTATTATTTATCAGAAGCAAAATTCCTGCCACTAAAAAGACAAAACTGGTGTTGATCTCTTATTTTATCCTTTCCAAAACTGTGAATACTGCCTCTGTGGTTAGGCTTTACTACATCCCTATAGCAGAATAAACATTGCTATTTCCATTGCTGATGTCAGGCTATTAAATTAAGAGCATTACACATTCATGTAAAAGACCGTCCCATGCACATTTAGGGTTGGAATTTATTAATTCTCCAATGACATTAGCAGTTATCTGTATATTTTGCAAAACATACTTTGCACAATAAACTCCCCTTACTAATAATATTATCACTACATTTGCATTTGCCCCAAATTAGACAACCTCTACTCTTCTTAACAAATGGTTAAATTCATATGCTCCATGGCCAAATGTAGACAAATATTACTGAAGATAAAATTCTACAGAATAATAAACTTCCACAGCCATTCTCCTTCCATAACAAAGTATCATTTTTATTATATAGCTTTAGATGTTTCATTACTGGAGCTTGTTTGAGCTAGAAAAAATCGTAGTCCTGGTTTGGTCATTTAGGTTTTCACTATGAACATGCATGCTGGGATTTGGTACTTTAAAATTTTTCATTCCTGAATTGACCTGGTCTATTGGTATTTCCCTTTCAGAACATTATTGCAGACCACAGGGGATTAAAGCAAATTTTAAATTTTAAAGCAAATTTCCTTCCAGATACATCCAGAAAGATCTATCACTCTGACAAAAGTAGGATTGAAAAATTTCATGTTCAGGGGACAGTGGAAAGTTTAAAGGCTTGAAATCCATTTGTAACGGTGGGATTTGGGATGAAATTATCTATGAACTATCCATCTTGAGGTAAGTTTATCAGTCCAATATACTAAGTCCAGGGAAAAGAAAGAGATCAATTAGACGTGAGTCCTGGTGTCACTCATGCTTTCAGTGTTCATTAAGCATCTATGTTTTTACTTCTTCAGACCCATTTTATATCATACGCTAGGATGAGAGCTCATCTTATCCTTCTGTCTCATGGACCTTTCTTCCCATTGTAAAAGGACATAAAAGCTAAATTTTGTCTCTTTCCCTTGGATATGAATTCTAAAAAGTTATTCTTTTGATATGTAATGTAAGTCTGTTACTGTGTCTGTTAATTTAATGTGATACAAGTCAAGAAAATCAGAAAGTTCTAATTTCTGTTATAATATTTGTATTTAAGTACTCAAGTATTAAAGTGGTATTTGCATAGCGAGTTGAGTTTAGAATGCTTTTCCACACGGCTATCTTGAGCTTAAGTAGATGAAACCTTGTGACTCTTGAGTGGTAATGATTCAAAATATAATTCACATGAGGGAGTTAAACACACACTCATAATAAGCCTATATGAGCATTCCGTTACAAGGGTTTTCTTCATTTTCTAGGCCAGAGTCACAGAATAACTTCAAACTTTGTCCCAGAGATGAAATCAAAAGTCCACCTCACATACATGAAAAGAGCATCTCTATGGATTTAAACCAAGACCTGATTATTCGGGAGCAGTTTATTTGGCTCGTGGCTAAGTCAAAGTTTGCTTCTTCTGGGCATGTTTGACTGTAGGGAACTCGCCCTCATTTTCATCCCTTAGCCTGTTCTGAAGGATGTGAAAAACACACAACTTCATTTTTACTCATGTGGTTTTGAATGGGCTCTTATATGACTCATCTTCTTTAGAAGTGCGAAAAAAAATAAGAAAGCTTTGCATGTGCAGGGATTTGGGGATTTATTCTCTTTCTTCTCTTTTCCATTTCTTTTTCCCCTTGACAGAATTTCTGGTCTTTAAGCATCTGTAAGGTCTCTGTTTCATTCTTTCAAACCAATCCCTGATATATGGGTGGGGAGATGGGGGCTATGGGAAACAGGAAATGTATTTCTATCCATAGGACAGCTTAGAACCTAGGGGACCACAGGTCACCACCCTGGGCAGAACACTTCAGTGGAAAGTGTTTCAACACAGCTTGGGCCGACATACAATGGCAGCATTCAATGGATGCGTGCTTTTTGATAGCAGTCATCGAGGTACACAACCCCATCCTGGCACATTGCTCTTTCAGGCATACGCTCTTAAAGCCTACTGTTTTTCTTTTTAACTTGTTGCACCTGAATCTCCCCCAGTCCATTTACTACTTAAGTTTTTAATTTTGGTACTAAACTAGTCACACAAGTGAGACTTTCTGACAACCAACAAAAGAAGAGATGCGCTCATCTCACCCAAGACCCAGATCATGTCAGAAAAACCGCTCTCTTCAAAGGGAACAGAGAGATAGAAAGCCATTGCTATGGAGCTCAGTAGAATCAATTCAGTATAACTGCAAAATGGTTTCTACAAAGGATAAAAATATGGGCCAGTAGAAAAGGTGTGTGAAAACTTTAAAAACTCTTCTGACTCAGGACTGAATTCATGCAAAATGAGCCAAATTGAACTTAATTTATCAATCAGTTCAATTCACAGTAAGATAATATCATAAAAAAGGGAGGGTCAGGCTTTTCATTGCTAAGTTTCTACTTTAGTATGTTTGGTATTTTATTTTCAGTGTCAAAGAACCTAGCTGACAGTTTGAATCAATTTATTTCAGCAAATATTATAAATTGATACCTGTTTTATATTTCTGTTGTTTTGATAATCCATGGCTGAACTGATTTCCCCACATTATACTCATAACTTTAAAGTGTCATTTGAGAACAGAGGGATTTTATTTTCTCATGATCTTATGCAGTTGAAGAAAAAATTCTTTGAGGTATTTTGCGAGAGATTTCCTTTGGGCTATGTCTATACAGTGTCTAAATAAATAGTGAAAAGTTGAAAAGTTCAGTCAATTCCCTTTGTTATTGGCTCTCTAGACACCAAATAAGAGTGTAGCTCAAAATGATATCTAACTTGTTCAATTAAAGTAACCTGTCATTTCAGTCCAATTAGTCAAAACCTTTGTGCACATTGTGGAAGTCTTTGCTACTCAGAGACTGTAGCAAATTTCCACATAGTTAGAGCCTCTGTATGAAATTTAAGCACTACGGCATAGGCCTCAGTGTAGTGTTTTTCCCTGTCTGATTTTTCTAGGAGTTTTCTCCATAAACTCCTAATACAAAATACAAAAAATGCAGAGTAACTGGATATTTTTCTCCACTAGTTTTCCATGGAAGTCTGAATTTTGGGCTCCTTTTTCTATTCAGATCAC
Organism: Mesoplodon densirostris; assembly: GCF_025265405.1. Classification (NCBI taxonomy): domain Eukaryota; kingdom Metazoa; phylum Chordata; class Mammalia; order Artiodactyla; family Ziphiidae; genus Mesoplodon; species Mesoplodon densirostris. The sequence continues at coordinate 79,954,974 of NC_082669.1, forward strand.
CAAATATTTCAAAGCTAGTTGCAGAGAAATGTAGATAAATGAGAGAGAATCTGCTTACAAGGCGCTTTGCATCTGCCTCCAACAGACAACAAATACCTCGTTGAAGGAAATTAAGCCAAACAGAGGTGCAAGCAATATTCTGAGAAAAGTACAAGGAGAATGAGGAAAAGAGTGTATGGAAGAATGAGCAGTAGAGCCCAGATTTAAGGAATGAGACTTGAAATTTAGGGGAAGGGCATTTAGACTAAAGAAACAAGAGTAAAATATTAACTTAGATGAGCAAGTGAGTGAGTGTGCTTGTGTCCTAGTGTAGACTGTGTGGAGAGATACTGTGAATATTTCAGAGCCTCAAGGGGGACAATGCATAAAATGATTATATCTGAAATTATTTACCATAGGCTCTGAAGCAAGATATTTTGTAATCTTTTATTGTCAACAAGAACTCCAAGTTTAGAGCTAGCAGTGTGTGGCTAGTCAATTTAATTTCACTCTCAGGTATAGTGAAGTATTTGTCTGCTGTACATCACTCACTGGGAAGTCAAACTGATTCAAATGATGGTGAAAAAATTGTAAGTGCCATAGCTACAAAAAAATACCTGTGCTAAAACTTGGTTGTTTTATACCTAAATAAAAGGGAGAAAAATTTATATTCCACCAAATATAGGTGTAGATGCATTACCCATTATTCTTTTCGACAGTAAGGATCAGAAAATGGATTTTCTACAGCTAAGGACTTTAGAGAGGAATCATTAAAGGCTCTCATTACTAGTCCCAAAGTGTCTTCCAGCTCTCTGTGGTTCTGCTGGTGTTCTGGAACCATTTTGCTGGACACATTGAAAGCACGCTTCAGCAGTGCGAAGGCACAGTGCTTCCTGAATTCAGCCCATCTTCTGGGATTCAACAAGGAGAACCAAGGCAACTAATTTCAATCTTGGAACATCAGCTAAATTGTGAAGTCTTTTTTATATGATTCTGGGCATGTAGTCATAGATGGAGATGAAATTGAATCCTTCTCAAAAAGTCCATCAAAGCATTGCTTTCATCTGTGTGTGTTGTTTTGTTGAGGAGAAGTTTCCAACCACAAGGATAATACTATAAGCATTCTTTGCCAAAATTTTTGGGGAAGTAGCATCCAGGTCATGGGATTCAATGCTAAATTAATACTGAAGTTCCTCAAATTTATCGTAATTGTTTTTAGGTTTCAAGTTGGCATTCTTTGGAATCCTCAATGAATCAGAGGTCTCTACTGATGGGGTTCCAAAATACACTGTAGAAACATCTCATCCTCCCGAGAGAGTATACAAACTGTCCACGTGATCTGGTGATCCAGTTTTATGATAAGACTGGAAGACAGTGATACAGCAGGATGGAGAGTTGAATACACCCCCCAGAGAATACCAGAAGTTTATATGTGCTCTCTCATCTTGCAAACCAGGATTTGGAGTGGATCGATTACGAGATGACAATCTAGAAACTTACTGGCAGTCAGATGGCTCCCAGCCTCATTTAGTGAACATCCAATTCAGAAGAAAAACAACAGTGAAGACATTATGTATTTATGCGGACTACAAATCTGATGAAAGCTATACTCCAAGCAAGATCTCAGTCAGAGTAGGAAATACTTTTCACAATCTTCAAGAAATTCGGCAACTTGAGTTGGTGCAACCAAGTGGCTGGATTCACGTTCCCTTAACTGATACTCATAAGAAGCCAACTCGCACATTCATGATACAGATTGCTGTTCCAGCCAATCATCAGAATGGAAGAGATATCCACATGAGACAAATTAAAATATACACACCCATGGAAGAGAGCTCCATTGGTAAATTTCCTAGATGTACAACTATTGGTTTCATGATGTATCACTCAAAAAGGTGACCATGAAATAGAACAAAAGTCATTAAACATACCTTTATCTTGTCAGTAAATATTAAATCTGGTATCTTTATTGAAAAATGCATCAATTATTTTGCAACTTTTTTATGCATTGAAAAGTATTTTATTGTAACTTTAATAAATAACTTTTGGGTCAAAAAAAAGTTTATATGTGCTGGCTCTCACTTTTCCTTTTTGTTTTTTAAATTTTACCTGTTTTGCAGATGTAATTTTTTTGGTAGTGACTTAATTGAGAGCTTGGGTATTCACATATAACAAACTTAAATTTGATTTTTAGAAATCCTTTTTCTTAAAAGATATTTAACCATCTACCCTAAGGAATTTCCCACTTGCCTCCTTCTCTTTCCACAGGCTCCAATCTCCAACCATGGCACTTCCCTCCTCATTTTCTTTTGCTTTCTTCACAATTTTTCCTATCTTCTCTCATATCATATATATTCCCTTCAACACCGTCATATTCTTAAACAGAGAAGTCAAAAGAACTTTGTGTTTTGCTGTCCCAATCTAAATAATACTTAAGGTCTTCTCATTCCTTTTTTTTTCCTTTTTTCAGCTTTACTGAGGTGTAATTGACAAAAAATTATATATATTTAAGGTGTACAATGTGATGTACACACACACACATTATTTCACATAGTTAGTTACCTTTTCTTTCCTTTCATTCCCCCACTCTCCTCCCCTCTGACAACCACTTATTTGTTCTCTGTATCTATAGGTCTGTTTCTGTATTGTTATGCTTGTTCATTTGTTTTTGTTTTTTGGTTTTTTTTTAGATTCCACATACAAGTGATATCATACAGTATTTGCCTTTCTCTCTCTGACTTATTCCACTGGGCATAATGCCCTTTAGGTCCATCTGTGTTGTCACAAATTCTCATTCCTCTTCAAATAGGTCCTTCAAACTCCTTTCCTATTAAGACAGACTTCAAATATGTTTTGGTGATTTAGCTCAAAAAGAACTCTAAAAGTATGTACCACCTTGGAAATTTTTAAGTTTTCATCTGAAGCTTCTCATAATTTTAATAAGCTTAAGTTAGTTGTAAATTATGCAATTTCTAGCATGTTCTAAATATCACACTTTAAATAAAGCTTAAAACAATTTAAACTTAGAATAGAATAATTTATATTAAAAGTAAATTAAGAGAAGCATGTTGGGAATGGTGGAAAAAGGACTTCTGAAAAATCTGCTCTGCCACAGCAGAAATGAGACCACTGGCAAAAATTATCAAAATCAACTTTTTTCAGAATCTTGGAAATTTAACCAAAGACTTGCAATAATCCAAGAAGAACTTATCAAGAAAAATGACTGAATCTCAGTAAGAACAGTAAGCTTTGTGTCATTTAAATTTCCTCTATTCCTATCCCTCTCTTCCCAGGTCCACAGCATGCTTGAAAACCAGTAGCCTCACAACTATGATGGCTATAAAAATTAGCAACCTAGTAGCCACTGGAAGAGACAGATGGGTTTGGAGATCCCCAGAAGTCCCATTCCCAGAGAAATATTGCCATTTGGAAGCTCCCTGAAAAACTCCATTCTTAGGGTTTGCCTTTATTTGATCAAACTCAAAGCTTGCCCTGTGTGAACAGCCATATTCCCAGAGCATTTGTTGAAAGTAATCAGTGGCAATTATTCAACATCAAAGCAGCCTGAGGTGGAGTACTAGTCAGTGCTAAATAAGAGGCTGACTAAAAATCTTAAAAGGAATAACTGGGGAATGATATTTCCATAAGTAGTGCTGTAAAGCTCTGATATATTCTTGAGAATCTATAATGCCAAGCGCATGTGCAGAACTGTGCACATTTCAAGGAAAAGCTGAAAACACCCTAATTGCCCACCTCTACCAGAACTTGAGGCTCTCCCCAGGCAGGAATAGAAGACTAAGGCAGGGTTATAGACTGCCTGTTGGAGCAGTGATGCATGCCTTCCAATACACAGAGAACCACTTGGCAAAGGTTGGGAGATTTATTAATTCAAGACACGTAAGGTAATCTCTGTCCCATCATTAATTGACCACTAAGCTTAATGAGCTTCCAATGCTTCCACGTAACTAAAAATAGACTTTATAAACTTAGTGCAGTTAAGTCACTAAACAACAACAAACAAGGATATCAAGCAAATTCAATGAGGAAAGGACAGTCTTTTTAACAACTGGTGCTGAGCAACAGGAAATCTACACGCAAAAAGACGAAAGTGTACCCCTAACTCACACAATATATAAAAGTTAACTCAAGATATATCATAGACGTAAATGTAAGCACTAAAACTCTAAAATACTTAGTAGAAAACTTAAGAGTAAACCTTTATGACCTTGAGTTTGACAATGCTTTCTTAGATATGACACCAGAAGCACAGGTAACCAAAAAAAATTGATTAGATTTCACCAAAATTAAAAACTTCTGTGCTTCATAAGACACCATCAAGAAAATATATATACAGCCCACAGAATGGGAGAACATTTTTTGCAGACTTGTACCTAATAAGGGACCTGTATCCAGGACAAACGCTTACAGGTCAACAATAAAAAGACAAATAGCCAAATTAAAAAGTGGCACAGGATTTAAATAGACATTTCTCTAAAGAAGATACACAAATGGCCAATAAGTATATGAAAAGATGCTCAGTATCATTAGTCATTAGGAAAATAAAAATCAAAACCATAATGAAAGATCACTTTATGCCCCTTGGGATAACTAAAATTAAGAACACAGACATTAACAAATTTTGGCAAGGATGTGAAGAAATTGGCAATCTTCTACATTACTACTGAGATTGTTAAAGGTGCAACCTCTTTGATAAACATTTCAGCAGCTCCTCAAAATATTAACATACAACTACTACATAACTCAGGAGTTCCACTCCTGGATATATAGCAAAGAGAACTGAAAGCAAAATGTCCACACAAAAATTTGTACATGAATGTGCAGAGCATTATTAATAATAGTCCAAAAAGTGGAAACAGAACAAATGTCCATCAACTGATGAACAGATAAAGAAAACATGGAAATCCATAAAATGGAACATTTGGCCATAAATATGAATGAAGCTTTGATTCATGATGCAACATGGATGAACCTTGAAAACACGCCAGCTGAAAGAAGCCAATATCAAAGACCAAAATGGATAATTCCATTTATAGGAAATGTCCAGAATAGGCAAACCTGATGAGACAGAAAGTAAATTAGTGGTTCCAAGGGGGAGAAGGAAATGGAGAATGATGATAATAGGCATAATTTTTCTCTTTGGGGTAATGAAAATGTTCTAAAATTAGATCGTGGTTATGGTTGTATAGCTCTGTGAACATACTAAAAAGTGGATTGTATACCATGAAAGAAGGAATTTTATGATGTGAATCATGTCTCAATAAAGCCATTACTTAAAAAAGTAAATTAACAGACTTTTTCATTAACAGTCAGAAATCAGCCATTCAATCAGCCTTTTTTGAGGGGGGAGAGAATGCTGTATGATCAGTTTAGTGTTCACTGATTAAAAGTGAGGCTGAATAATTTTATAAGTGTTTATTAGACATCTGCATTTATTTTAATCATCTGTCTAGTGATTTGATTTCTTTTAATGTTGCTTATTTTATAATTAATATATAAGAATTGTCCACATAATAACATCAGTCATTAATCAAATACATTGAAAATTCTTTCCCAATTTGTGGCTTACCTTGTTTCTAGTACTGATTTATATACAAAGCTTCAAATTTCTATTTATTGAAATCCATTCATCTTTCTTTTATGATTTTTTATTTCATTTTTATAAAGACCTTCATGTTGTGAAATCACATTAATATTTGTTTAATTTTTTTGCTTTTTTATAGATTAATATGCTGTATTTAATTCTTTAACCAATCCGGATTATATTTTGAAGTTCTGAAGTATGGCATGTTATTGGGAACGTAATTATGGTTAAAAATAATTGTCCTAGCACTACTTAGAAAATATTTTGTCAATTTGCACTGACTTAAAATACCATTTTTATCATTGATAAAAAATGTTTTCATTGATACTTAGGTTTGATGGTTAAGTTTTCTCTTCTGTTCCTTGTACTGATATCTCCCTATTAATTACTATAATTTTACAATGTACTTTAACATTTAAAAGCCAAGTACAGGGCCTCCCTGGTGGCGCAGTGGTTAAGAGTCCGCCTGCCGATGCAGGGGATACGGGTTCGTGCCCCGGTCTGGGAGGATCCCATATGCCGCGGAGCGGCTGGGCCCGTGAGCCATGGCCGCTGGGCCTGCGCATCCGGAGCCTGTGCTCCGCAACGGGAGAGGCCACAACAGTGAGAGGCCCGCATACCGCAAAAAGAAAAAAAAAAAAAAAAAAAAAGCCAAGTACAACATTAAATAAGCTATATTTTTTATAGAATTATCCTGGCTATTCTCATAGATTTAATCTTACACATGAAATTTAGAATCATTTGATAAAGTTTCCCAACATTTCTAATAGGGATTTTGAGTCATGTTACAAAGTATTAAAGTGGGAGGATCTCAAATTGTACAGCCTGAGACAATGTTTAATCTTGTGTCATACACCTGACTTCTCAAAACCTGTTTCTTCATCTACAAATAATAATAATAATGATAATAATGTTAACCAGTAAAATATGTCTTAAAAAAGCATGCATACTTATACATCTATTACTTGACATAATATCTACCCCAGAGTAAAACATTTAAGAAAAGTTACACAATACTACTTTAAAATTTTAATTGGATTTATCAATTATTTAGGGGGATAATTGGTACTTAGATTTAGTATGTTTCTAATTCAGGAAAACAATTATTGAAGTGTTCATTCTCTTTTTATTTCCTAATCTTTATAGAGGTCCTTCAACAAGTCTAGAACATATTTTCACCTTAAAATCATTTGTATTACTTATTTTCATTGCTTTGTGAATGAGAATATTTGCTATTATATTGACTAAACTTTCATAGTGATATATTGTAAACAAATTGATTTTGTAACTGATTACATTATTAATCTTGCTCGTTAGGGCTGTTTTTAATCAATTATTCTGAGTTTTCTAAACAAGTATGTTTTGTAGCAGCAATAATTTTATCTTTTTCTTTCCAATATTAACATCTAAATTTTTTCTTCCTTTATGATATTCTCTAGAACTTTCAGAATCATCTTGAATAACAGTGATAATAGACATCCTTATGTTGTTCTGGTTCCTAATTTTAATTAAAAAGTATTCAATGTTTCAAAATCAAGTAAAATGCTTATTGCTAAAATAAACTTTATCACAGCATTGTTTTATTTTTAGTTTGTGCCAATTTTTTTTAGAAAGGGATATTACATTTCATCAAGACATTCTTTGAAATATGACAAAATATTTCTTTTTCTGAATTATTGATTGATTCAATGACTTACTGAAATTGATCTATTTTGATCCATCCTTGTATTTTGAAGTAAAAATGTTACAACATAAGCACTGAAACCAGATGCCCTGTGTTTCAAAACTGGCTCTGAAACGTATTAACTATATAATTTAGGGCCTATTTACCTCAGTTTCTTCATCTACAAAGTGGGGATAATAAGGTTGCTTTCCTCATGGGATTATCTTGAAGCTTAAAGTGTTAATACATATAATGATGGTTTATTTTTTAATATTCTTTTGGGTTTTCTCTGAATTTATTTTGTAATGTTTGTATCTAGATTTGGAAGTACATTGTACCATTTATTTTTGTATACTTCACTGGCCAGACTTTGGAACCATTTCAGGAGATTCTTGCATTCTTTCAGATTTTCAAAGTTATTAGCATTAAATTGTATTTAGTGATTCAACATATTTAATCTCAGCCATACATATTATTTCACAGTCAGCCTTACTTTTAATTCTCCTTATGAGCTTTTTCCTTTCATTTATTAGCTATATTAGTTTCCTATTGTCACTGTTACAAATTATCACAAGCTTAGAGTCTTAAAGCAACACAATTATGTAACAACTGTATTGTACATATAAAAACATGATACAGTTTTTATAGTTTATTCTATATATCATATGCATATATATGATATATAATTATTTCAGGAGTCTAAAACATGTCCACAGGCTGTGCCCTTTTGGCAAGCTCTTGGGGAGATCCATTTCCCTGCCTTTCCCACTTCAAAAGGATGCTCCTATTCCTTGGCTCATGGCCCCTTCCTCCATTTTCGAAGCCAGCAGTGTAACATATTTTCTCCTTCTAACCTCTGTTCAGTCCTTGCAACTCTCTGACTCTACCTCTACTGCCTCCCCCAGACTAGGAATCTTATGGTTACCTTGGGCACACTGGGATAATTCCAGATAACCTCCCCTTTTCAAGATCCTTAACTTAATCATATATCTGAAGTCATTTTCACCATTTATGATAACCCACTCACAAGTTCCAGGTTAGGATGTGACATCTTTGGGAGGCCTACCAGATTATTACCAGATTAGCTATATTACAGATTTCATATTTTAGTTTTCTTCAAAGAACACTATCTTGGAGCGATTTGTTTATTTGGGGTTTTTTTAGTTATTTATTTTATAAGTTTCTGTTTTCTTCAACTCTGGTTATATTCATTTGTCCAACTGTTTAAGTTAATACCTATTTACTTTATTTTTTCTTATTTTTAAATTTAAGCATTTACATCTCTGATTTCTTGTCTGATTACAGCTTTGGATGCACACCATATGCTTTGTCTTGTGATGCTTCCATTGTCATTTTACAACTAGTAATTGCAGGCTTGACATTCTCCTTGATCTTAACATTATTCAGGAGAGAATTTTTTTTATTGCAAGTGACATTTTAAACTTGTACTTTGTTATTAATTTCTGGTTATGCATTGTATTAAGATAATATCTTAAATACTTTATGCCTTTTGAGATTTTTTTAGGTTGTATTTGTGGCCTAATAAGTAACCAGTTTATATAAATTCAAGTTACTTTTTGATAGGATATAGAATGTGATATTAATTAGCATTATTAACTATATTAACTTTATTTTATATCCACTATACCCTATAGGGTTATTTATCTTTGCCTAATTTGTAGGCTATTACAGTCCATCATACTGCCATGGATTAGGATATGTGGTCATACTATAAGATCACTGAGATGTTGTTCTCAGAGAAGTTTTTAAAATTTTAGATAAAAATTGTAACAAATATATAAGTAGAAAAAATTTAGTATACATTTATTTGTGGACAATAAAAACTAACTGCTTGCCTGCATACTTCATTCATATTTTTGCACAAGTGCCTACCGAAGTACATTTAGGGAAAAGCAAAGCTAAATTTAAAACAGTAAACAGATATTCTTTTTTTAAAAATGTCAATTTAATGTCTCACTTTCTATCTATCTTCTGATCTTTTGAAAAAGCTTTTGACTTTGCCCATCCATAGTGGAATTAGAAACACCAAACACTGACATGGCATTATTGTAAAAAAGTATGAGGAACTTACTTTACAATAGATAACTGCTGTCCCAGCAAAAGCCCAATGTTGGTTTTAGCTAGTTTTTCTTTAACCTTCTGGATTGCAGCAGAGAGCTGATACTGAAACCATGTCTCCAAGTTCTAAACTAAATGAGTTTGATGGTGTCAGCTTAACTGGAGCCAAAATAAGCCTACAGTATATGTTTATAGTCTCTGTTTTATACATGTCTGGCGCACAGGAACAATTGAAGTTGAATTACTTCTCACCCCTGGAGAGTGTAGTCCTTCAGTGTCATGACAAAGGTCACTGACAGGTCATCATGGATAAGACAGCTTCTGGGTATCAAAGTACAGTTTCTAAAACCTGTCTATTTTCTTCACTTTTACAAAAACAAATTGTAAAAATGTTTTCATAAGAAATATATCTGTGCACATTTCCATGTCCAAATTTAAAATACTTATTTTCAATGTGGGTACAGAAAATTGTAAACTGTACCTGAGAACTATGGCTGTATTTGGAAGCATTTTTTACTTTGACTTATACAGAATATGACTAGAAATAAGAAAACTTCACTTATGTATCAATGTCAAAAAAAAAAAAATCATAGCTTTGCCCAGGTTAACAGTGAGCTTCACTGACAGGTGCCAGAAGCTGGTGAACCAAGTATGAAGAATATATTCCCCAGTTCAAAGGAACAGAACATTTTTCAAATCCTTCGTATACATAAAGAACATTTATTTTTATATAAAGTGGTCATTACTGTAATTTTAAATTTCTTATTCTGCCCGCCACCCTTTTTGAGCAGAATGATTTTCCAAATGTTGATTTTCTTTAAATATAAATGTTATAAAGACCAATTACTCCAAGGATATTCTACCCTAATTATGACAAACTTCATTTTAATATTCAAGATGGTGGTATGTATAAATAATAAGTTTGTGATCTAATGGTCCACTTTCAGCATTGATCAACTGATCTATGTGATGTCTTGTTGCTGTCGCTATACTGACCTCTGCAGGCTTCTGAAGTTGGGAACAACTGTTTACTCTGTGTAGCACTGCTGGCTATTGTATTAGAGTAAAATGACAGAGTTTACAGTCATAAAGGACTTACACACTTTGAGAGTTACTGATGAGCTAAAATCCCTTTTTATTCTATATTTGATAAAGAACTTTGTATATATATGTTTTGAAGAATGATTTCAAAAGCAGTATTGGTCATTGATTACTAAATAACTTTCTTGCCCAACAAACCTGTTTAAGATGAAAAATCTCCCTTTAAAATGAACACTTTAAAAGTCATTTTTAATGATTAATACAGGAAAAGACTCTTGGTCAGTTAGTAGGTGCAATGATTTTAGTTGAAAAAATATTCCTTTGCAAATAAACTATATGTTGACTCTGATTTTATCCCATGTGCAGTTTGGTTCTATTTTTCCATCTGTTACTATGTAATAAGCACCTTCACTTGCAAGCTCGGGAGCCACTTGCAGACTTACTGAAGCTCAAATGAGGCAGACTATGAATTCTAATATAAATATTACAACTAGCAAATAAGTTTTCTGAAATATCTATGTTGAATTCAATTTTATCAGTTAGAATTATGCATTACCTGTAAAGAACTAGTCAGTTCTTCCCAGCTTAAGTCTTCTTACCCCTCTAATAATATGTCTCTAACATTTGTTCATGTCCAACTATAACTTCCCAATTAGTCTCTTACACTTCATATATGTATATTATATATAATATATACATATATATTATATGTATATATAAAATTTGTAACTCCTGGTCCAGTCTGGTTGATTTGCAGAGCAGTGCTCCAAACTTTAAGTTAGCAACAAAAGCATGTTGAACTACAGCTCTGTGTATGCCTATTTGTGCTTTAACAAATGACAAAAAATTTGGTACTGGAAATATTTTTGTCTGGTTTATGTTTTCCTTTGCTTTCTTTGCATTTACTGATTTTAGTAACCATTTCACCCATTTCCTATAGCTACCCAAACTATTTTCTTAAACAGATACAGGGGATATTCAAGTAGTTTCTGGCTCTCCATCAAGTAAAAGAAATCATTTATGAAATGAACTTTTACTAATGCATCTTTGAAAACTGAATTGTGCTATGTTCTGCCACCCTTCCTCTATCTGTAAAACTACAGGCGATACGGATTCTATAGTAGTTCATCTCATCCTAGCTGTTGACAACTGAATCCTGTGTCCCAGTATTTAAATAGTCCAAAACTTTCATTATAAGCCACTATCATTTCAAACACTGTATGTTTTAGCATTGATGTTAATAGTATTTTGATTAGTTTAGCCAAAAAATATACTTTTATATGAAATATACAGACAAAACCAGGCAAAAAAGTGTCCTTAATATATTATCCCTATGAATTTTTGGAAGAATAATTGGGAAAGTTTTAACATTGACTAGGTATTGGAGAATCTTAGGGGATTACTATTAATGTTTTATTTGTGTTTCAGTTATGTTTCTAATAAGTCCTTATCGTATAGAAATACATGCTGAACTGTTGGCTGATTAAATTATATAACTTCTGGAATTAGCTTCAAAATATTCCAGTGGTAGTGCTGGGGTAGGGCTAGTAGTAGTTGGTGAAAATATAGATGAAAAAACACTGCCTTCAAAAATCTAGGGGGTAAAAACTGGAGGTTCACGATACTATTCTTTGTTTGATTTCCCAACCCCAACTTGAAAATAAGAGTAATTATTTCACACCTCTTCCTAATCATTCAACTGAACCAGCATCTCAAACTTGGGTCACCAAAGTTCTCCTTTATCCATATTCTTTTAATACAAAAAGTTATGCACTCTACATCTGGCCAGTTCCACACCCACCAATAAGCCTACCTGTCCTCTCTTCTACTTTATAATGCAGCATTTGATTTCCTAAATACACTAGTACCACGTTCTATACCATTGTTTCATGCCTACACAACTTTGAAGGTATTGTCCCACCCTCTACTCCATGTGAATACTCTTTCTCTTGTTCCTTCAAAAGTGAGGTCAGGGGCTTCCCTGGTGGCGCAGTGGTTGAGAGTCTGCCTGCTAATGCAGGGGACACGGGTTTGAGCCCTGGTCTGGGAGGATCCCACATGCCGCGGAGCAACTGGGCCTGTGAGCCACAGCTACTGAGCCTGCGCGTCTGAAGCCTGTGCTCCGCAACAAGAGAGGCCGTGATAGTGAGAGGCCCGTGCACCACGATGAAGAGTAGCCCCCGCTTGCCACAGCTGGAGAAAGCCCTCGCACAGAAACGAAGACGCAACACAGCAATAATTAATTAATTAATTAATAAACTCCTACCCCCAACATCTTCAAAAAAAAAAAGTGAGGTCAGATACCACCTCTTCCAAAAACCTCTTTGATTTAGCTAAAACCTCAAAAAATTCGCTAGTTATGCATTCAATTCTCTTTCTGTTACAGCTCTACTTTGTACTTTTTAATTATTATACTTAATCGTACATTGCATTTTATCACTTTACACATATCTCACTGAAAGTATTTAAGATTTTATTGCATGTGTATAATGCATGGATGTTATTTCTAATTTCCCTAGTCCTGTTTATTCTCCCCTTCATCATTCTTACTTGTTTTTTATTCATATTATTTATACTGTTACAATGTATTTGTTAAGGCTGCCTTAAATTATTTTTTGTACATTTGGAGCATGCATAAATGAGCCAACAAATAATCTTCCTTACTAATCGTGAAACTCTTCAGGACACCTAATGTCTCTTGTTGACTTCTGTATACCCAGCAATAAAGCTGTGTTAAACCAAATTGAAAAAACAAAAAAATTCAAAAGAACAGTTAGTAATGGTTTACTATAGAAGGAAAAGGACAGTGAGGGACGATTTCTGGAATGATCCAGTTTAGAAAATGCTCTAAAATAAATTTCTAAAACTTTATTTTCCATTTTATATTTTTCTAATGTATAAAGTTGTTACTTTTTATTACATGAAACTGGATGTACATTATTGATCTGGAGCCTAATTATTATTTTTTTATTCATTCATTATAATTACATAGTATTCTTTTTGGTATTGTTGTTGTCTTGCCTTAAGAAAACAACTATTTAATTGTTATAATGGCTGGACCAAAGTACATATTACTCTATAGGTTTGTTTGTTGATAAATCTTAAGTTATCATGAAGATACATTTGTACACATGTTAATTCACAAACATATTTACAAAGCTAAGTAGAGTTTTCATCACAATTAAGTATTCTTTCATTTACCATGGTGAAATTAATAATCAACATATAAAAAGTAATGGGAAAGCTGAAGACATAATTCTGCTCTTAAGTGTTTTCATATAATTTCAATTCCCTTTAAATAATATTCCTGGATTATGAGCAATTATAACTGTGGGCTATACAATCTAAGCAACTTTATTAAAATTCATAAATTTTCAGAATAGGAGAAGGCCATATGCAAATATTTTTAATATAGTAGATGTTTATGGTAGCATTCAGTCTAAAATTCAGTAGAACTATTAGATCACATTTAGGGTGTTAAACTGTCACATACACACTTGTATAAATACCATTTGGAATAGGCAGAAACTTAGTTGTTTTAGGAAGGAATGGAGACATTACTATAATCCTCCTGCCCATGAAATTTACTTTAATACTAACAGTCTTTAACCTTGATTGTAAATAGAAGCAATAGGTGGGCTTTATCACCAGCAAGATCAAGGCGCCTTAGGACTAATACAGCTGAAGACTAATTCAAACATATGGGTCCATGAGCTGCCCCTTCCCTCCCTCACCACTACTGTATAGGCACTGTGCTGTGGCTTTCAGATCAGCAGTCAAGGGAATCAAAAATTCCAGTATAAGAAATCATTTGGCAAGTTCAAGTTTCTCTCTCAAAGCCTGCTTCCAACTCCTACAACACTGTCATGGAGGTAGTTATGGGTAAGACCAAGAAGGCTCCCCCTGAATGCCCTGCTTCTCTCCTAAACTGATAAGGAGTGGAATGTAATAAAAGTAATAAAGACAATCATAACATTTATTCCCAGCTTACTGTTGCCAGACACTCTGCTAAGTCCAAGTTTCAGTCAGATCCTTGTAATTAATTTGTGTGATTTCAGATTGCAAGGCTTTATCTGAATCTTTGTCTTTTGAATTACTCATAACTATTGCTTGGATTAAAATCCTGAAGCTGGACAATAAACGAAAAATAATTTGCTTTAATTTTCTTGAACAAAAGACAGTTTCAGACAGGGTAATATTCTTCTTCCACGTTAAATCTAAAACCTAAGCCAAGGGCTTCCCTGGTGGCGCAGTGGTTGAGAGTCCGCCTGCCAATGCAGGGGACACGGGTTCGTGCCCCGGGCCTGTAAGATCCCACATGCCACAGAGGGGCTTGGCCCGTGAGCCATGGCCGCTGAGCCTGTGCATCCGGAGCCTGTGCTCTGCAATGGGAGAGGCCACAACAGTGAGAGACCCACGTTCCGCAAAAAATAAAAAAAAAAAACCTAAGCCAAGACATTTGGAGAGTTAAAGCATTCTTTAATAATTTCTTTAAATGTTTATACCAGAGATGGGGTATGATTTTATAATCACAACTTCAGATGTGCAAAATTATTTTTTATTTCTCTATAACTTAACTTAGCTCATGGCCCTCCATTTTTACATAATTCTGTCATTTTAAGGTACACTCAGCCACTTTCAGTTGAAATTTGCCATTTCAAGATTATATTGTCCTTTCCCATGTTTCATGCCATCCCTCCTTGAGTGATCCACGAGGGAGGTTGGGAGAAGTTAACTTGTCCATCACTATCCTCCAACTTGCTCTAACTTGTACAGTTTGCATAGAGGCATTCATTTTTGGTACCCAATCCTACAGCATCCATGCCCTCCAGTCACCAGGGTCATGAATTCCCTTTTCATTAAATACTAATCAGAAACCCCTTCAGGTTCACTGGCAAATGGTCAGCTACTTCTGTGGTCCTTCCCCACCTCATGAGAGGTCTAGAACCTTTAATGTGATCTTCCATGTACCGTATAGAATCCAAGGGATTTTGAATGGCTAGCTAAGGCCAATCTAAAAAAAGTAAAAAGGAACAGGTAAACTTAATTGATAATACTCTGTTTTTAACTCATATATTCAAATAATAATAGAAAATCTACTTTAATTTCGGAAAGAAATTCCAGATCCAAAAAGCCTCAAGAAATCCCCAAGAAAGTTTGTTTTTAGTATATCTTTATTCCAGACTTAAGGATGACTTTTACATAGCTTAATAGACTTTTTTTTAAATTTATTTACTTTATTTATTTTTGGCTGCGTTGGGTCTTCGTTGCTGTGTGCAGGCTTTCTCTAGTTGTGGCGAGTGGCAGCTATTCTTCGTTGTGGTGTGCCAGCTTCTCTTCTGGTGGCTTCTCTTGTTGCGGAGCATGGGATCTAGGCACGTGGGCTTCAGTAGTTGTGGCACGCGGGCTTCAGTAGTTGTGGCTCACGCAGGCTCAGCAGTTGCGGCGCATGGGCTTAGTTGCTCCGCGGCATGTGGGATCTTCCCAGACCAGGGCTCGAACCCATGTCCCCTGCATTGGCAGGAGGATTCTTAACCACTGCACCACCAGGGAAGCCTGATAGACCTTTGTTTTAACACAGGATTTGGAGATTCATTTGAATCCCAATCACCCCTCCCCTCTACCCACCACCCACTTAAAAAAAAGAAAAAAATCCTGTAATGTTTTGATCTCGAGGTGGTATGGGCTACTAACACATGGATGCAGTCAAAATCTCAAGAGAGCATATTCTGAAGTCTTTATAAAGGCAATATGACAGCTAGGGATAAAATTCAGAAGTAATATTTATCAGGATTATAGTAACGTTACTGTGTGATGTCTGTCCAGTATATTTTACCAACTTAAACTTTTTGAAAGTAATTTTTATCTTATAATTGTATTTGTGCAGATTCATTTGATAAATTAAACTTCTTACAATTCTATTTATGCTAAATCTGAATATCAGTCCACTTCTCAGGCTAGTGCTGGATAACAAGCTAATATTGAGCAAGATACTATTCTATTATAGTTGACTTTAACAACAGAAGCAAGTTCTCTTTTCCCTTTTATAAAGTATAATTAAATTCATCTTCAATCTGTCTCCACACAAATATGAGCAGCACTGCTACTATATACACAGTGAACCACCTGTGTTAAAGGATCAGGATCTCAGGTATGCTATTTATTCTAAATATAATGCACTTCTTTGTCCAATAAGAGATCAGAGCATCATCCTGTTAATTCAACCTTAATGGAGATTTTATCCTACCAACATATGTAACCATTTAATTCTTTACCTTATTTTTACTGAGGTCAGAACAGCTTTACTAAGTGATCAAGTTTCTCTATGCTTTGGTCTACAATGTGGAAAAAAAAAAAAGATGGTCAAATGGCACACATCCAAAGCATTTTTAAATGTTGATAATTATGTTTTATAAACTGGATAATTTTATAAGTGAAAGGTCCTGTATTATTAAAACTTAGAACATATTTATCTAGGGGAGAAACATTTTTTGTTAAACCCATTAGACCGTATAAGTCAGCACAATATGTCTAAGTTTTTCTTAGCTAATCTGAAACAATTCAGCTGTGTCAGATGGAAAGGTCATAAAAGAGTTTCACATTCTGAGCGACAATGTGATTGGTAAATTAAAAAAGTGTTAAACTTACATTCACAATATGTTTTCACATTTATATTTTTGCCTTTTCATAACTCTTTTTTTTCCTGTTTCTTGTGTTTCATGATAAAATGCAGAATGGAAGGAAAAATATCCATGAATCACAAGCCATGTGTTCTACCCACACCATTAACTAGTTGTCAAATTTGAGATAAGCCTATTAACTTCTTGGAGCTTCATTTTTCTTTATGTTTCATTTAAAACATTAATAATATGCACACTCCTTTCCTTTCTTTAATATAATGTAATTGACATCTCATAGCTCCTCAATAAAAGGAAAGGACCATATTGAAGGAGTATCCTGCAGGCTTAGGTAAATGTTCAGACAGTTTCTGGACCTGGTATCTACATCACAATAGCACATAAATAATAATAATAAACCTGATTTAAATGATGAATTCAGTTCAGGAGAATGGTTCCTAACTTATGAAGATAGAACTTGTGTATCCCCAGAAACAATGATGGGATTCAGAAGATACCTGAATATTTACCTTAGACATAGCAAGAAATGGCTGTATCTTAATAAAATACTGTTGCTTCATATAATAGGGAGAAATTATAAAAGGCATATTTGAATACAAATAATTTGAGTTACATGGTATTTATACACTGGGCCATTTTTTTCAGCTATAAATCTAGGGGAAAAAATGTATTACCTGTACAAATTTGTGTTTGATGAAACTCTAATCCATCTTGTCTCTCTAATTGTAAAGGGAAACCTCCTCTCCTCTCAGCCAGAATAACATCAAAAAGAAGCAATGTCAAAGGATAGGCAAAAAGAAGCAATGTCAAAGGATAGGAGGAACAGCAGTGGAAATATCAGAATATTAGTTTTGGCTAAAGCATTATAGTAGAAAACAGTACATCTCAGGTGAGAATTAGATTGGGTAGAGCTTGAGAGTAAAGGATCTGTAAAAGGGCTTACACAGAACTTACTATGTGTCAGGCACCATTCTAAGCACTTTACATATATTAATCAATTCTCACACTCAATAAGATAGGTCGGATTACTACCCCCCACAAGGCACTGAGGCACAGAAGGGTTAAGAACTAGGCTTCAAAGCACAAAATTTTTAAATTGGTTACTCACCCCAAAACAACTACATCTATCCTTTCAGATGTTTTTCATTTTTTTCCTCTTGTACCCCCATAGTATCTGCTTAATTATTTACAATACAAAATTAATTTTTGTAAATCACTGTATTTTAATTTCGCCATATTTTACATATATATTCTTTATAGAATTTCAGCGCTATTTTCCAGCAAGTCTCAAGTCATTGTTCTACTGCAATCATATGGACTGGAGTCATTTTAATGAACCTCAATCTCTAACTTCTAAAATGGATACCACATTTGTAAGAATTTATGTTAAGAATCAGACTGGTGTAGAATGCTGTAATTAGGTGTATAATAAGAGCATCACAATTTGCAATGCATCCTACAGAGGAATAGCCGCCTACTACGATTTAACTAGGATTGGGCAAATGTGCAGCCCTCAGCGCCATTTATGAATTAATCAGGTGCACAAGCACCTCTTAGGAGCCTTCATACCGAGTGAGGAAACCTCCTAAGGGACATCATATTAAAACAGCCCTACAAAACTCATTAGTAGAAACTACATCTTCCTATTTTTAATTTAAATATATAATAGAAAAAGAAACAATCTCTTTCAATCTATCACTGGACTTGAATTAGGATCATTGTAATGCAGAAATTACTAAAGTTTTGTGTTTAGTTTCTGAATAAATGCATATTTTATGTCCATACAATTCCAAAACTAAAAGAAATATGAAAAAAAGCATTCTGATGTAGTTAATAATGTATCTAAAACACATACACCTTACAAACTTCCAAAGAGAGGCACACATAAATGCTTTTTCTATTTCATCCTGAAGGCAACATAAAATATATGTGGTTAAAATGATCCCCTTGCTTAATTCAAGCCAATGCCAACTTCATATGACTTATCTATAATGAGCTTTGAAATTGAACCAAAAATTAGGCAAAGTTGTAAAAAGTCACTATTTTCTTCTTTAGCTTAGCTACTAAAAAGTACTTTTTAGTGCTTTCAGGCAGAGCAGGTAATATAAAATTTCCAATACTGACTTCAACTTGAGACAAGGATACACTTTAGGAGTTATTAGCACTCTGCAAAGTGTGTTAAGTCTGACATTCATGATGTCTCCGTTATTAAATAGATACTGGTACGTACTGATTTTCTTATAAAACTTAATAATGATAATGACCTTTCCTTTAGGAATTGGGTTTCCACGTTAAAAACACAGGTAGATATATAGAATTTGATACCAGATACAGACTGTAGCAGACTGCTGAGTTTTTATAGAGAGAAGTTGAAATGCATTTCTCACCTTGGGCTTTGAATACTGGTGTGCCATCATGGCCATCAAATGTATATATTTCAGTTCATAGTGAATATAATTAGTGTTACACTCAATTTATTACCTGATTCACTGTCCTTATGCCCCACTGCATCATTCTACTGTAGTGATTTGCACATCAGAAAATCCTATTAAAGGAAGAGCAGCTGATGGTACACATTTTTTCCATGTCATTTTGCTCTACTTAAAAAGTAGTATTCAGCCAAATTTTTATGACCACACAGAAGCTAGTAGCTTATAGAGATGATGCTACAATCCTTAACTTTATTCATAATCCAAGATTAAGGTTTATCCCAATATGATGTAATTAGGGATTCAATGATCCAATTAGTATTGTTTGTTTTCCTCCAAAGTCTGAAATTCTCATAAGCAAAAATTAATCACATTATTAATATTTCATTCAATATTCAAATGTGTGAAATAGCCATTAATGGCTAACTTTTTTTTTTTTGGCCCTGAGGCAGTAAGTTGCTTTATGATAAGTTAAGTTGTATGTTCGTCAAGGGCCAAAGAAGGGAAATCAATTACAAAATAATGTTTGTACATATCAAGGATAAAGAAAATTTAACTGTCTGTTTGCACTCAAAAACACTTTCTCAGTATTAAAAATTTTAGGTTCTTCTCTAAGCCTGTAATATTGGCTTGCGCTATATAACTTGTATTTTACCTTAGCTCCAATCACTTGTACAAGTTGAATTTTATATAATTAGCAATTAGCAATCAACAATAAGACTCCCTTGGGCTTCCCTGGTGGCGCAGCGGTTGAGAATCTGCCTGCCGATGCAGGGGACTCAGGTTCGTGCCCCGGTCCGGGAAGATCCCACATGCCGCGGAGAGGCTGGGCCCGTGAGCTATGACTGCTGAGCCTGCGCATCCGGAGCCTGTGCTCCGCAATGGGAGAGGCCACAACAGTGAGAGGCCCGCGTACCGCAAAAAAAAAAAAAAAAAAAAAAAAAACAATAAGACTCCCAGGCATCAATTGTTTAAGTCTTTTACAAGGGTATGAAAATTCAGCCCAACTAGAGTTGAGTCCAACTCAAATTCTGGCTCTTGTTTTAGCTACCCATTTTAATTCCCACAATCTTTTGAACCATCTGTTCAAA
This sequence comes from Mesoplodon densirostris, assembly GCF_025265405.1. Classification (NCBI taxonomy): domain Eukaryota; kingdom Metazoa; phylum Chordata; class Mammalia; order Artiodactyla; family Ziphiidae; genus Mesoplodon; species Mesoplodon densirostris. Next base: position 79,975,496 of record NC_082669.1, read on the forward strand.
CGTTTTTGAGTCCCATTAGTGTGTTTGTGCAGGTATTCTGCACAGCATGAAATGCTATGTAGATAATAAGCTATAATTTGTATGCCCATTCCTTTTGTAGATGCTAGGATCATTCTCTTATCACTGGTGAAATTCACACTCAAATATATTTTTAACACTGTGTTGACTCAGTCTTAATTAGTTTGCACATGGAGTGCCTTACTCAACTGACAAGAAAATATGAAAGTTAAAAATTATTTTTCTTTTCATATAGGCCATAATGATAGATTGAGATGGAAAGGCATTTAACTGTAGGAATATTGTTAGAAGACATGTCTAAAGTGAGACATTGGGATCACCTGGAAAATAAAGACTAAAACGTGTTTTCATCTTGCCCAGTAAGGGCTCAACCACGTGGGGCTTTGAGAGAGCCATGGGAGTAAGTGAGTGTGCAGTGGACAAGAATCCTTGGTTTTTAGCATTTGCTGAAGACTAATAAGCTGTGTTACCTTGAAAGTGAACCATTACCAACTCTGAGCATCAGTTTCCTCATCTATACAAGAAGGCTTTAATCAAAATCGGGAATTTTTAAACTTTCACCCTTAGAAACTCTGGAGTCTATGGCATAATTCAGAAGCCTCTGAGAGATGTAACCAAATGTAGCATGGGCAAAGATCCAGGCCTTCTGCCCCATTCAATGACATCAATTTGCTTTCTATTTTGAGGTTCCCATGATTTCATTTGAAAAAAATTTAAAAGGTGTGGGAGTGGTAATGCTGTTAGAAAATCAAAACGACTGTTTCTACATGATCTTGAGTTTCATTCAGTTTTAAAATGCCATACATTTTTTAACATTGGAATAACCATCTCTTATCTAAAGAGTTATAAATCCTCTTACCTAGTTATTTATTTACTGAAACAAACACTTAGATGGTGACTTCTATGTGCCTGGTTCGATTCTGACTACCTCATAAATAATAACTCATTTACTCTTGTTAAGACAGATATCATATAATGATCCCTATTTTGCAAATGAGGAAAACAAAGGCACAGAGAGGTTATCTGTCCAAGGTCACAGGGATAGCAACTGGTAGAACTAGGACTTGGACCCAGGCTGTTGGCTCTAGAATCCATTGGGCTTAATCCCTACATTGCTCTGCCTCTCATATATTTCAAATGTATTAGTGATATACTAGTGATACAAATGTGGACTGATTAATATCCTTTAACAAGCCTATAATGTTCAGATATATGAGAGCTTTTTATCTCTTCCCAACACTGTTAAAATTTGACTTTTCCAATGTAAAATAATGTAACATGGCCTTTGTGGAACTGTCAACTACAAGAATATAACCATCATTAAGGTTTGATGCTCTCATGGTCAGATTAACATAAATGAGTAAATATTCATATTATGTATATGAATCACTTTTAGAGAAGATTATATTGGGGAAAATATTGGTATATTGCTTGAAAATAAACCTTGAGGTTTAACACTTCCAAATTCGTTAGCAAATGAAAATAGAGAAACATCTAATTCTACTGTTTTAAAAAAAAACTAGAGATAGACTATAGGAAGCTTATTTTAAGAGGCCCTTTTAAATTGTGAATCTGAGACATAATATCCTTTAGTGTACATTGCCAATTATTTTTAACAATAGAGGTATCCTCAATTGTGATATTAATAAATGTTAGGAGAATATATTCACACAGTGTCCTTTATCACTTTTTTCACAAACTTGTAAGTTTTTTGACACACTGTGGCAAAATGTAATCTTAGAAATTTAGGATTAATGAATTTATTATCCATTAATGTTTTTTCACTGAAGCAATCCATAAAATATACTGAGTTTGGTTAAGTGAGGAGAGTACATAAACTTTCACTTAGTTTGCAACTTGGTACAGCAACTCTTGACTGTCTAGGATTATCTTCATAGATGGACATAGAGATGTGGAAAGGAAGATGTGAATAACTCTAGTGAGTAAGGTAGAAATATTAAAATATTGGTTATGACTAGATGTTCATTATTGATGATTTAAGTATCCATACTATACCTACTTTGCTATTGCTAAAGAACAGCAAGAATTTTCTATATCATCTATATTGGTGACTATTCATACAATAGTGAAGAGATAGGTGATCTTAGAAGGGAGCATGTTAATACACATTTTGTAATTTTCTTACACTGTTATCGTTAAGTTGTTAAGCTTTACTTAATTATTCTGACACTTCAGAAAACCCTTCTACTTCATCTTCATAAAGAACGTTCTTAAGTTAACACACAACACATTTAAAAAATCAACTTAATAAGGAGAACACACACCATCAAAGCATTTGACAAGAATATTATATTTTAAAGTCTCTACTAAAAAGATAGCCTCTTATCTCCAGATCTTTCTTCCAGGATTATTTGTTTCAATTATTTACCTATTCATTAATTCTTTTATTCATTTCCATCTTTTCCCCAAGAGGCTTCAAGACTCTTTTACAAAAAGAATAAATCAAACAAAAATAATATAGTAGAAATAAAAGGAGGAAACCAGGGCTAAAAACAGGAAAGCAAGCATTCCAACCTCAAGGATTAATACTGCTGCTGTAATTGAGCATAAAGCCTGCATTAAGTTTCCTGGCAGGCAAGGTAAAAAATACAAAGCAGCAAGTTACAAATCTCTCAGAGAAAAGAAAACATAGCTACGATTTGCTCCTGAAAAACAAAGCTTTTCCTAGCAGCAAACTTTGAGAAAAATGATTCATGGGAGGCAGTGTTTTGCAAACTGTAGGTCAGCCCATGAAATAATGTCACTGGATCCTGACCAACATTTAAAATGCAATAGTCAATTTTTGTTATTTACAGTAGTTATATTCTATACAGTACCTGCAAACGCTGAATTAGTAAATACCGATTCACTGCCACTGGAGAAATTCAGCATTAAGTACCTGTCTGGCCACATTTTTGTAAACCTATCAATACATAAACTTATTTTATGTTTGTTTCTGTTTAAAAGACACCTTATTTACTACATATTGTTGATTCATTAACACTGAATTCATAGCACTATAACTCATGCCTGAACAAAGTTTATCCAACACACATATTTTCTCAGTAAGGCACACCACAGCCCTCCTGTGCTTAGAAGCACTAGACAGAGCTTCAGCACTATGCTGGTGGCATTTAAAACAGCAAAATCACCAACGAAAAGCACAAAAGTGTGAAAAACTTTTACAGTATGAGAGTTAAAACAAGAAAGCAGTGCATTTCACCATGTGTGACCTCAGCTGGTATGTGCCTATCTGGTTACTCAAACTTTTCACCATGCTGCACGTACACATAGCTACAAAGGACTGTGAAAGGACTATAAGTGTTGAGTTTGGTCTTAACAAACAAACTTTAGGGTTTAGGCAAATCTGCAAATACAGAATCTACCAATAATGAAGACTGACTCTATACTGGAAGTGAATGGAGAGGAATAAAATAGGAAAAAAGTATTAGTGCTCATCTCAAGCAGTCAGGATAAATATTATTTCATGAAAGATTTTTCAGAGCTAATATATATATTGATATAGATGTACACATAAAAATCCATATTAATAGATATACCAAATCACAATGAAAAAATCCTTACTATCAATTTTTTTATGTTTAGAAATCATTGGAATAGAGGATACAGTGATGCAATGAATAATTCAATAGGAAAATTTGAAACTTAATTCATTGACTAGTTATTTCTGAGGAGTTTTTACTTGTAAAGACCCTATGGAAACACTTCAAGAATCCACAGGAGAATTAATGATGGCCTCTTCTAAGGCAGTAACCGTGAAAATGAAAAGAACAAGGCTGATGTGAGACCACTGATAAAATGGGAGAATTCTTGTTGACTGCATGTAAAGTGGAGGAAGAGTGAAGAAGAAACAGGGATCATTTAGAAAGGGAACTCCAAACTACCTGAGAAGAGTGGTTCCATTTTTGAAGAACGAAAACACATAAGTGAAAGATTTTTTTCATTTTTTGTTTGTTTGTTTAAGGAAATAATATTAATAAAATGAAAGAAATGAAGTAGAAGATTAAGAAAGGATTAAAAAATATAGCTAAAATCTTTTGATTTCTTTCACTCTCTCCTAAAAGTGCAAATAAGAATTAATAAATAATGTAACTTTAAAAAATATTCTAAATATTCTAATGGAAAACATTATTGCTATAACATGTCTGGCATGTTGCAAAGACCCAAAGAGATGTGAGCTACCTGTAAAGTCACGTACCAACCGTGTCAGGTGAGGGTGGAGGGATGCTATATCACAAAAAGAAAAAAAAAATCATGTCAGGATTTAAAAGAAGAAAATAAAAATAGTATTTCTCTTTTTTAGCTCAGAAGTGACATACCAGAGGAATGGTGAGAAAACTACAGAAATAAAATGATAATACCTAAGGCAATGAAAATCAAGTTGCAGTTATATGGGGAAGTACCAATGAATCTCCCATCTGTCCAAGGTCAAATCACACTGCTGCCTTCTTCAGAATACCCCAAGGTGTTTTCCAAGATTTTTAGAAGTTAAGTCTTCAGTGTAAGAAATTCTACCTCAATCAATTCATTTTTCTTCCTTTCTTTTCTTTTTTTCATTCCTTCCTTCTTTTCTTCCTTCCTCTAAGACCAATTTGCTAACAGAAAATATTCTAAGGACAACATGTTGCTTTTCAATGTCTAAATACCCTGTATGTGTTATATCATCATCCCATAACACATTTTGAATCTGCTACGGTTGACAGGAGTAAAGGTTCTTACTGTTTATTATTTTCCTTCAGCTATTGAGATTTTTGTCTCACTAGGTGTCCCTGGGCTTTTGTGTCTAACTCACGTCAAAAAAGCAAAACACACTCCCTCTGGCCACCAAAACCATATTGATGACAAATATCCAAAAGCTATAATCATAGTTCTCCTGTTAAGACTTCAATACATTTTGAGATGTAAATATCAATCTCATGTAGTTTCAGTTTACAAGGCTCTCAAAATTTGTTAGAGTTTTGGTTTCAATAAAACACACCCAAAACATTTTTTGTATAACAGTACTAATATTAATTCTGTGTTTAAAACTAAATTATGAAACTGTTATTAATTAAGAGCTAATGAATATAAAAAGGTGCTATGAGGATAATAATTAAGATTTTAAATGTTTTCTCTTGGGATAAAGAATTTTATCAAATAAGGTAAACACACAAAAATTCTAGGCCTTCGTGGGATTCTCTATGCTTGTGAATTTTTGAGTGATTAAAAAGACAGCAATTTGTTCACTAGCTTATGATAATTTAAGAAAACACAGATATAAACTCACTTTAAACATTTCAAAGTCTGCATTTCATGACATACTGAATCATAATAACAATATCCCTTGTCCTTACCTTTTGTAACTTTTATTATTAATCTTCACTGAGTTATTGAAAACAAAAGGTCTTATTTTTGTATGTCTAAAGAAAACCTATTGTTTTAATTCCACAGTAGAAGTATACTCAAATATCATACCTCACTTTGTTGAAAATTCAGTAAAGCAAAAGGGAATTTAAACATAAATAAAACATCCTTCAATACGAAACGGGAATTCTATTTTTCATTTTTTCCTGTGCTCAGTGTCAGTCCTAACCAGTACTCAACTCCCTCCTCGCCCTGACCCCAACCTCCTGCCCTCATCTCTTAGTACCTAAGATTGGCTTTGTCTGTTCTTAAAATTGAAATAGCACCTTAACATTATTAGACAGATTTATTTAATAAAAACCACATTATTTCTAAATGGCATTCACCCTCTCAGAAGTTTAAATAATCTGCCAGAAATTTACCCCAGCACTGACCTTGTTTTCTTTAGTAGAGTACAAGCTTTTAATAAAACACTCTGACAGTCAACAGCAAAAAGCTGTTTGTCTCACCTTAATATATAATAACAAGGATAAGTATCGTGGTTCTTTATATGGACATATTTATATAAGCACACAGACGTGGGGGTTATTGGTTAGTACAAAAACGCATATTCCAAATGCTCCTTACATTCAAATCCAGCTAGTTATGGTTTGTTTTGATCTTTGAAAATGTGTTTGAAAGTTCTGTGGGCTTACTTCACGTATTATATCCAGTTAAACTTTAATACAAACTGACTTTTCCCCTCTACATAGTTACTCTCCGACTGCTGTCAGTCAGCAGGAGCTCTGCATACACAGACTCATGTTAACAGTGGCCTCCAGAAGGATGTGATTTCTAGCCTATTCAGTCTCCTACAGAAAAGCTCAGATTGTATTTCAAACCAAAATAAAAGTTTCTCTGGAGGTGATTCTTTATTCCCCACCTTTACTACCTACTAGCACAAGTAATCAATCAAAAGGGAAATGGATATTCAACTTTAGATTTGTAACCAATGTGAATGTTCCAACAAAGAGTATGTATGCTTGTATTCCAGAGAAATCTGGGAATAGGTGAGTGGGCACTTATGAAATCTCCTTCAAAGAAATCCTATGAAAGAAAGAGATGGTTTTAACATTTTTCCCTACAGTGAATGGATTATCTAACATCTAAGTTTCTCCTGGGCATATGTTTAGTTCATGAACTTTATTATATCTGATGTCAAGGTGGCTTAAAATGGTTTTGCATTCTTGCCCACTTGCTGAAGGCCTACCAACCTTTCAAGAATCAGCACAAACAACATTTTACTTTGAAACTTTCACTGAACTGATCCCACAAGCACATTTAGGTATTCTTCTGTAATTCTCTGTTTTCAGAGCAGTGCTTCCTAAACTTCAATATTTAACTTTGTGCACAGCATCCAGTATCTATCTTTGAATATACTGGGCAAGTAAAAATAGAACTGTTCGCTAATTATTTTAAAATGAAAATCTCCGCTCAGTGAAATCTAGGTTCTATCTTATGCCACCCCTCCTTGAATCTTCCTTAACCACCCAAGCCAAAACAGCTTCTTTCTTCTGTGAGTTCTGTTACATGTCCAACTCATTGGTTGTCCCCACTAATCTGTATCACATGCAGTTCTCCAGGACCTCATATTTTCTACCAAAAACAATGAAAATTTCTGAAAGATAGGGAGAGTCCAGCACAGCCCAGGGCCTAGTCCGTTGTGAGAGTCGTCCAAAATTTCTTAAGTAAATTCTAGCTATCCTGGCCTGACACTAGAAGGCTTTAAATTTCTTCAAACTTATTCTGGTGTCACACTAAAGTCTGTATCATCCTGGAATACTAGTGACCAGCCAAGTACGTCAATGACCAAAACACCCTTCATGCAGGTGAAAATCTTCTTTCCCACTCACATCATCTCTAAAAAATAATAATGTCACTATAATGTTCTTTCTAAAAGGTGCTTCCAATGTGATACCTAAGGTACGCTCTGCTTCTAGATGTCAAAAGTTTAACAAACTAGCCAAAACTTTAAAACAGAATAACAGGAAAATATAGGTTGTGGTTTATTTTGGAGGAATTGCTATTAGCCTGACTACAAGGCTAATCTTCAAACATGACTCTAAAGAAAAGGTCAGCAGCCTGAACTCAAACAGAAATGGTTGTTAATAGATGAATGCAATGATGAGGGCCCTCGTGGGTGGGTCAGCTCAGTGACTTCTGACCACCTCAGAAGCACAAGCTGTGAAAACACAAGCATTCCTTCATTTCACTTATCATTTGGATCCTAAGCTCCGATTCACTTTTTTCAAAACTTATTTTGGAGCCAACAGCGATTGGTAAGTGAAAGGCTACCTGGGGCTGATTGTCAGCAGCAGCAGGGTCCCGCATGGAGGAGAATTATCGCTCTTGTTCACAAGAGCATGTTTATAATACATCTGAAATTGCCTGGCAGAGGGTCTTTGAGGAGACTGCAGAGCAAGAGTGGAAAGAGAGAAGAATATGGATTGAAAAAGACACTCTAGTGATTTAGAAAGTTCTTTGGGGAAATATTTTCCCTCTCTATTCAGTCTTTTCCATACTTTATCAACTCAATTTTATTTAGTATCTGTGTATGATGTTTAATACTTGCTTTCTAATTTTTTTTCTATCCAAATAACTGTGTGCAAGGTCTAGATAGTTCTTAGCAGCAGATCACAAACTTTGCATTTAATACTCATTTAGTCACCTAAGAATAACTTGCCTCAGACATCTGGACTTCAGTGGGCAGCCCTCAGTAAGACACTGTCCGACCAGGCCTGAGGAGTGAAACAGAGTAGTAGGCTCACACAGACCTGGGTTGCTGTTCCTCAACTACTAACTGTGTGATGCTGGAAAGTACACTTACCTTCTACTGAGTTTGAGTGGTAGAACCGGAAAAGGACTTGGGAGGGATGGGTGTGACAGGAAATTAAAATGCAGGTACCACAAATTACATTTCAGAACTACTTGTAAAATCTTCTCACCAAAGAGCATCTTCACAATAGACAGATTTTCAATTCTTATGATGTGGACACGTACAAATGATTCTGTAGGAAAATCCAGTGGTTTTACTTAACAAAAGTGAAGATTACATATCATTTAACGTATCATCACAAAGCTCTTTCTATTTGAAGGGGCCAAAGTCTAGACATAACTTGTAACACCACTGAATTCTATGCCTGAGAACAAAGAGTAATTTCTGCTCAGCAATCCTCAGTGGGTATGTAAATGAATGCTGCTGAAATATTCAGAAGCTGATACCAATACAAAGTGAAGTGTAATAAGCTAAATGTGCCATTGCTTTCCCCTCCTACTAATTACTTGCTTTAGGCTTTTTTCACCAATATTTTGTCTCCTTGCCTTTTCTGTTCAGACTGAATGGACACCTAACTATGTAGGATCACTACAATTTCTTAACACAACTTTGAAGCACTGTCATTATTTTACTGGCTTGGTTGCTGCCCTGGCTGTGAACACTTAGCAGAGTTGGTTGAAGTGCAAAACGGCCAAAGTCACAATTTGTATGGGCTAAATTACTCTTCGTTCTATGGAAACAGATATCACTTAGACAACAGGGAAAACGTTCATCGGTTAAAAGAAACATCAAAACCAGTGCACCTCAGAAGGTATGGTCAGCTAAAGGCTAACAGGTAACTGCTGCTTTCCTAAAAATTTTGAGGACACAAAATAAACTTGAATGGTCTCAAGTCGTCAATGCAATGAAGTTTGGTGGTGTTTTCACTCTGCATGAAACAATTCTTTCCATTGTTAATTTCATCCAATCTACCTCCATCCCAGTTTCCTCAGGACTCAGACTTACTGATTAAACTTAAAGGCAAATCCAAAGGATGTTTACCATGCTTATTCAGAGAAAGCCTCTCCTTTTGGACAAAAAGGCCTTGTGTCTAGCTAAAGCTCACTAGCTAGCTTTCCCTTCCTTCAGAACAAGTTCTGTACTGAGAGGCTCTTCAGGCTCTCTTGAAAATTGGTTCCTTATAGACCCACTCCTCCAACATTAATTTAAGAGTCGTAAATCCAGAGCTTGATTCAGCGTATGCTCGAGCCATACCTGGAGCCGCCAATCATTAACCATATGAATAAATGAGAATAGGTTTCCTGTTACTTATTTGATAGGGTTCCAATATGATTTTATATCAAAATAACCTTTTTTTGAATGACTCCCACTCCATAAAAATGATGACAGCAGACGTGGACATGGAGATGCATGAAAAGCCCAGAGCTGCCACCCCAACTCATCCTTCCCATCACAACCACCTCCCCTTTGATTCAAGGAAAACAACTAAAAACTGGACTAAATCATTCTACTCAGAGAGTCTCACTCTCTAAATTATGCATGAGTGGCAGGAATTATGAAAAGTAAAAGAATAAATGAAATTTGGGGAAGTACCTAAATATTATTAATTTATAAATCGTATTACTGATGAAGCAATATGGAATAAGAGAATTTTACAAATATCATTAATAAACATTGCACCTTGAACACTTACTATGTTTGCAACTGTGCTAAGTACATTCCATACTTTTTCTCATTTAATTCTCACAACTAATAATTGATAGGTGCTATTATTATCTTCATTTTATAGCAGAGAAAAGTGAGTCTCAGTAAGGTTAAATAATTAACCCAAAGTCAACCAAACAGTAAATGGAATAGCTAGAACTTGGATACAAGTCTCTATCCAACTCCAAAGATTCTTACTCTATTCTTTATTGCCATTTTCATTCATTCCTTTATTCCTTCAAAATATGTTTACTGAACATCACCTAGGTGAAGGGTTTTGGAGTTGATGTTATGATATATCTCAGAAACTATAATGATAGCTCTTATCTTTAAAGAATTTATAGTTACTTACAGGGCATACAGTCTTCAAAGGACTCAGTTTGTAAGAGGTATATGTAAATAATTATATAGTTATCCTGGGTTGCATAATAACTTAATTTTTCTCTGCTTTCTACATATGAACACATTGGAAGAGATCTGGAAGGACTGACAAAGACCTCCACCCCCAAAATTATCATTCTGAGCATAGGTGTAAAGGGCAAGCAGTGGGGGACCGATCCAGAACCAAATTGTGTGTGCCTTGAGTGGCTGGAGAAGTGCTCAATAATTTACGGAGCAGCCTCGATTTCTGAGAAAGGGACTCACTATTTAATAACTCTAGCTAAAATAGAAAATAATTCAGACTTAGTCTATTCTATCTTTGTGAAAACATTTGTGGGAATGATCTAGAAGACAGGATGGTATCAGAGAAAGAACATAACTGTGGAATCAAAAAAAATCTGTGTTTGAATCCTGGCTGATCCATGTTCTAGACAAAATGCTTAAATTCTCTGAAGCTGTTCTCACATCAGTAAACTAGAGATTATAATAATGGCATCCATCTTAAAGGATTGTTGTAAAACAATCAAGAAACACTTTACATGAGGGAGATACCCAGTATGTATTACAGCTTTTAGCACTGCTCAATCTCATGTCCTTTTATTTTCAGGAATATTGTATATGTAGGTAGGTGTCCTTGTCTTCCCTCCCTACTGCAGATGAATTCCTCCTAAAACTACATACTTGGTCAATGAAAGAACTTTTTCATGATAAGAATAAAACAATTAAACAATTAATTATAGTATACATGAGGTATTATTCTCACCTGATAGACTATTCAAACTCAAACTCAACTCCAAAACACTGGATTATCACTTTCAGAAAATAGACTTTCTTATCTTTTCTTCTTCTATCTTTTAAAACCAAGCTTATTGAGGTATAATTTAACATACAGTAGGATTTGTCTTTTTTTAGTGTAAGTTCTATGACTTTTGACAAACACATATAGTCATATAACCACCAAAATCAAAATACAAACTGTGTCATCACCCCGAAATTTCCTCATGCCTATTTGTGGTCCATCTCTCACAATGCCTAAAGCCCCTGGCAATTCTGATTTGGTGCCTATAGTTCTACCTTCTCAGAATGTCAAAACAGAACGATTACATATTACGAAGTAGTCTTCCGAATTTGGCTTCTTTCACTAAGCGTAATGCACTGAGATTCATCCATTCACTGCATGTACCAGTAGTTGTTCTCTTTTTATTTTATGGTATTTCACTGTATAAATGCATCCGAGTTTGTCTTGTTGAAGAACATTTTGATTTACACTTTGGGGCAATTATGAATAAAGCCACTACAAACTCTGCCAAACTGCCTTCCATAGTAGCTGTACAATTTTGCATTTGCACCAGTAATGTGTAAGAATTTCAATTGTGTCACATCTTCAACAGCACTTTTTAAAAATAGGCATTCTAATAGGTGCATAGTGGTATCTCATGATGGTTTTAACTTGTATTTCACAAATGACACCCAATTTAAGTTTGAATGGTCAGCAACCCTGCCTCACCTGTTGTTTAATGTTTTTCATAACACAACTTTATGCTGTAGACAAAATAAGTCCCCTGCCACTTCAGTAAACAAAGCTCGCTGCTGCCATCAAGCCCTCAGCCACTGCAGCCACCCCCAACAGTGCACCCTGAGGGGAATCAGGATGGAGAAAAGCAGGATACTGGCCCTAGGTAGTTAAGGTGCACATCAACAGAATGATTTCTATAAACCCACACTTGTATCTTCCCATACATAGAAAAGCACTAAAATCATTAACCTGAGATGTTTTTTGTGATTAGCAGTAATCTTTTGATGTCTGACTACATTTTGTGTTTTGCGGGGGTTTTTGTATGTTTTTGGGGTGTTTGTTTTTTGGGGGGTCTTTTTTTTTTCAGCACAAACTCCTACATATCTTGGTTCCTCCCTTACCATTTTGGAACAGTCCCTCAGAGCTATCTGAGAGGCTGCCATTCTGGGCTATAGTCCTTAATTAGGTCCCTGAATAAAACATTATTCTCATCTTTCAGGCTGTGCATTTTTTTTCAGTTGACAATGCCTTCCCATAATTTAAGGTAATGGGAAATATATTAAGATAATGTAAACCTTTGTAAGATAAACAATATCCCACTGCAGTACTCAACTGCACCTCAACATTTGTATGTACAGCTTGTACCCTAAAACTTTACATTTCTATATTGTTCTGTAGTTTTCCTCTGATTTTTTAAAATCTGGGAACATTGTATTTATCAACTAGACTTGAGTCTTCAAAAAGACAGTGAGTTAATGATCTCTGTCCTAACTTATTATTATTTTTAAATATGGAACACTTCACAGATTTGTGTGTCACCTTGCTCAGGGGCCATGCTAATCTCTCTATGGTTCCAATTTTAGTATATGTGCCACTGAAGCAAGCACCATCTTAAACTTACATTATACTAAGAGCCTTATTCCACAAAGGCTTGTGGAGTGAATTGAGAGCATTTAAGTCACAATTCTGTCCTGCCCTTCTCCAAGTTAAATGTCACCACTTGCTGAGGGTCAACACTGAACAGAAGACAGAGAAGGAAGTGTTAAGAGCATGAGAACATTTGAGAGCTTAAGTGGGGATTGGTTAGCACTCTAAAGAAAGTTGAAGAGAAAATGCAAAGTGAAGTATTATACAATGTAAATAAAGAAGTACAGGCAAAAGTAAGAAGAAAATAAACAAAGGGAATACTGAAAATATAAGTAAAGGAAATAATTCATCATATAAGAGGGTAGGACTGAAGATCAGGAATATGCCAAAAATTATCATATATGAATACATCTATTTTATTGATAATATTTATTCTCTTGGTCTATAAGTTAAATCAACCCTCCTGACAGATGTAGGATGAAGAATGAGTGATATATTACTTGCTATATTTCTGGGGATAATGCTTAAACAGATTTTTTTCTATTAATAAATGTCCTGAACTTTTATTAAAATTGGAAATACTAATACAGACTCAAAACAGTCAAGATACTAGCATGTAAGTGAGATTGGGGAGAAGATGGGGGAGACCCAGCATCCCCCTGATGACCATCATCCTAATACTATATCTTTAAATGATACCAAACACTGACAACAGCCCAACCACTACTCTGAACTCTGTGTATTCAACTGCTCACTCAGTATCTCCCTTTGAATTTGAATTTTTTTTCAAATTTTTCATGGTCAAAGTTTTTCATGGTCAAAACAGAATTATTTATGCGTTCTTCATATGTGCCCCAGTTTCAGTTTCCCCCAACTCAGTAAATGGCAACTCTAGTCTTCCACTTGCCAAAACCTTAGTCATTCTTCACTTTTTCTAACATGCCACTCCAATCCATCAGCAAATCCAAATAGCTGCATCTTCAAAATACACCCAGAATCCTACCACTTCTTATCACAATATAGTCAAAGCTACCGTCCTTTCAACAGAATTATTGCCATAGCCTCCTAACTGGTCTCCCTGTTTCCACCCTGGTTTCTCTGGGCTTATCTCTTACCAGTCCCCGCCTGGCTCATCCTTTTCTAGCCACACTGCCTTCCTTTCTCTCCTTGGAACATGCCAAGCAAGCTCCCCCCATAAGCCCTTGGTACTTTTTCTTCACTCTCTCTGAAACGTCTCCCCCCGAT
>NC_082669.1:79994405-80031905 GCF_025265405.1 Mesoplodon densirostris
TCAATGAGAAACAGTGAAATTCTTCACCTCCTTCCTCTTGTGCAGGTAACAGCAATACAAAGAGCAATATTTGTTCTTTTGTTACAGGCAACTCTCTGACCTGCTGTTGCCACATTTGGGTCTGTTTTAAAACTTTCGTCATTTCAATTCACATAAAGCAAAGAATAAAAAAGGAAGTTTGCCATTTCTCATTTGATCAGCTATCCAAGAACAAAGTGAATTTCTTCAATATTGTAAGGTTCACATGGTGAACACTAAGAGATCTTTTCAGGAAAACAAAGTGTTGGTTAAGTCCTTTGTTATGAGCACATTTTAAAATAATAAAAATTATCTTTAATCCTGATTTAACATAATTTCTAATAAATTCAAACATATATTTGTTCCTCACTGAATTTTAATGTCAGTATTTTGTAAATGAAATGTCAGTATTTTTCTAATTGGTTCTCAGTTGATTTTTTTTTTTCAGTCATCAACCTGTGATACATTTTGGGAGTTCAGTGTAGGGAGTACACACACACGCTGCTTTCTGTCAGGTTTTTTTTTAAGTCCTCCTTAATGAATTCTTAATTACATTATTCAAAAGATCTATTATTCAGCATTCATCTCACTGCTAAATGAAAGTCTTTACCTGACATGTGAATGAAATGAGTCTAAACGCTTTCCATGCCACCTAGGGATTCTGAATAGACTTTTAGCTTCATGGCAGCAAGAGGCTTCATTTCTGTTTTAAATTTGTATGGATTGTTTTTAGAGATGGGTAACTATGCAATAGTATACCAATCTGAGCAGCACTTGACATCCAGTGTGCTCTCAGACTTACTTAGGGCCAGAAAAATGAAAACAAGGTCAGATGATAGCTGAAAGTGGAAGAATTCCATACAAGATTTGATAACCTGTACAAAGATTTTAGATGAATGCAAGCATCACCTAAAACATGGATTAATTTCAGATGAGGAGAGTGAACCTTCCTGAGATCCCCTTATAAATGTCCCTCCTGTCATTTCTTTATCAGGAAAAAAAAAAAAACAGTGCTAAGTTGTAGCAAGAGAAATTCAGAGACCCTTCATAAGATAACAAGACTTTTTTTTTAAACATACTTTTCGTTGTTTCCAACAGACTAATGCATAATAATAAGGAATAGTCTCAGGCTTTATATGCCCCTCTTATAGTCATATCTAAAACTGAGCCAGAGTTACCAGTCTAATTATCAAGCAGTTCCCACATCTTCAAATGATACTACAAGAAGGTATCTACGAAGAAGGTAAACTGGAGTATGAAGTAGTTCTGACTGGGCTCTAGAACTCCCTCTGGTTCTACAGAATATAAACAAACCTGCTGGAGACTGTAAACTTAGTGAAAGCAAAGTTCATTTTCTAAAGAACTGAAAGCAACAAATTCAGAATATTTGCCCTTCCTGACCCAGCTTCAGAAAAGAAAAAAAAAAAAAATTAGTGAGAGCACCTAACAAGACAAGTTTACTTTTGTTTCGCTAGGCTTGGTTTTGTTCTGGTTTTTCTAGTGTAAGAAACCTGGCTGAAAACACTGTTACTTGCTTTGCTAGGTTCAGGGTATGTCTGTGTGCAAAAGTGTATAAGAACCAGCCCTATGCCACATTCAGCTATGCAGAGCTGATTGAATAAATGACTTCATAGCCTTGCATCTTATATTGAGTTGACAAAAACAATGAAATCTTTTGGATCACCAGGTCCATCTAAGCATATTCTTAGAGAAAGCATAAGTTGATAGTTAAGATTCAGGACTCTCTTTGAAGATAGGAGGAAATATGTCTGGGCAGAAAAGCAAGAAATTTTTCTTCCATGACTGTTTTTATAATAACTGCCATTGTAGCCAAAATTGGAGAACCAATTGTTCTGCAATTGTTGCGGAGAGTGAAGAAAGTCTATAGAGGAGAAATTTCAACATGAAATTATCCCAAACACAGGAGGGTCGCTATATCTTCAGGGGAAGATATATTTAAATGTTTCCATATTATTAACTAAATATCTTGAAAATCAATGATAAGTATATACATTTTAAAATTCAGTGTCTACACATTTTTAAAGAATACAGAGAAAAATGGCAGTCCATAATAAAAGGACAAGATGTGTCAGAGACATGGAACATCATTAATTCAGTAGAAACCACAAATGGAGAAGACTTACTTCTTTCCAATTTTTGATTTAAATCAAAATTTAAGATTTTAAGATAATAAAAGTTTAAGATTATTCCATCAATGGAGGATCCAATCTTAAAATAGATTTCTCATGGGCCAGAGGTGACACTAAAGGTGTGGCCTTGAAGATGCTCAGGCTCTAATCCCTAACTGATTGGAAAGAGAGAAAAGGTTAAGATCTTTAGAATCAGCCTCACTATGTGTACTTCTTGCTAGAAAAGAATGCCCACTTTAAACTGGTCAGGTATTAGTTAATGAAACACCTGGCATTTTCCAGCAGCAAAGCAATACTCCCTAGCTTAAAAAAAAAAAAAAAGTATCCTTTAGAATACATAGAATACATAGGAATATTAGAGGAAAGCCCACATTAATCCTCTCCTGTGTGGGCAACTCCTAAGGACTGCAGTACCCTATTCTCACTCAATGGGTTCTACCAGTTAAGCATCCTCTGCTGAGGCCCCCAGTCCACTCTAGCTCCTGGGATTAGGAACCCTCGGAGCAAAAGGCTAAGTCAATGGAAGACTTCTGGTGTGAGATATGCTAGAGATTTTGAAAATTAATCAAATGAGTCTAAACATAACAAACAAATTTACATAAGGATGAAACCAGTAGGTAACTTAATAGAGCATCTGGGTACTCTCAGCTCCTGAGATCAGCACAAATTCTGTTTTCAAAGTAGGTGCTGCATTTGTTAGGAAATAAGTTCCATGGTAAAAGATATGATTCGCTGTCATGAGAGCCTCTTTCATTTTACAGAAGAAAACATAGATCAGACTTCTCTCCCACGGAGGGTTTGTACCCACAGCCTGGCTAGACTGTTTTATGTCTTGCTGCCCACATTCCAATGCAGGTGGAAAAATAGACCTTAAAATAAAAGAAGCAGACAAAGAACTTGCCAAGCTTTAGCCCACAACCCATGCACATTTGTAGAAAATAAAAGGTGTATTTAGGGGGAAAAATCGAGACTGTTTAAGTTAAGTGTGCTGAGGGAATGAGTAACCCTGTCTTGGTGTCTGGCAGTTGACAAGGTTCTGCACAATTATTTTTTCATCTGTAGTGCAAAAATCCATATTTATCTCTGCTACTGCCAGGAAAAAATATCCTAGTGAAGCTTATGAATAATATTTAAAAGTGAAATAAGCAACAACTATTTAATTATCTTGTTACTTATAGTTATAAAAAGCAATGTTACTTAAAATCCTAAAAGCTCCTTTCCTCAGAGCCATGGTAAACATCAACTATTGTTTACCAGATGTAACTTCTTACTTCGGAAATGTCATTCTATTATACTTAAACAAGGTAATTTGCAATTCCCTGTACCATTCATAGGTGTCTCTTTCTGAACCCCTTTAAAAAGGAAATTCATGAAATAATAATACAAGTGTTTTTTATGTGACAATTTCATTTATTTTTAACCAATCTATGCTGCACTTTAACCTTCTGATTGTTTACCTTTTAAGTACCTATTAGATAGAGTGACTGCACTGTAGAATATTTTAACTCTCTGTACTGATAAAGATAAGCAGGATTAAGAAAGAAAATGCGACTCCTTTGATGAAGGGCATTTCTTCACAATATGATTAATGCTTTTTCCCGTGTTCAAAATAACAGCAATTTCCTGTTTGTCCCTTTTCATTTCAATTAAACAATCCTTAGTGTTTCATATAGGGAAAGGTTTCTTTTCTTTCTTTCTTTCTTTTTTTTTTTTTGCCACTAGCGAACATTTGAACTTCTTTCTGATATGATAATACTGGCCTACAATAGGCTAGTGTACAGCAAACTAACATCGAAGACTGCTTCTTATTTTGGGTGACAATTATTCCAAATTAACAATTCTTATATTTGGGGCAGTTAAAAATTATTTCAAACAGGCTAAATATGTTTAATTAAATGATTTTCTAGATTGTTTTTGAACCCCAGTCCCACCACTCTGTGTAGCACCAGGGGTATTGACAATCCCTTAAAAATGTCTGCTCTTTATTCTGAATTTTGTATGAAATCATTAGGAGTGTGAGTTTCTCACAGTCATTAATGTGTTAAAGGAGATGTACATGAGAGGCAATCCTTAAAGTTAGAATTATTGATAGCTATAAAAGCACTAGCTCAAAACCACGTAACCTTCTTAGCTGGTCAAAAGAGTATAATCCTCTCAGTTATTAGAAGACCTCTGAAGTGAAACACAGAAACTCAGCCCTTCTGCCTGTTTTTAAAAAAAATTCTCCTAGACTATAGACTAAATCACAGGGCAGCGTGGGCTCAGCCCCATCTGCGTGGCAAGCAGCGAATTACTTTACTTGAACTTTGCTCCAGTCAGGACATTTTAGGGCTTATAAATCTTGAATCCATCTAAGTTCACCTTAAATTAGCCTTGCAAAAACACACTCTAAACTCCAGTTGTCAGCCTGGTGGCTTTTGGCCAGATGCCACTCAGCAGCTGAAACACTGTCATCTTCTCTTTCACTTTTTTTTGTATTAGACACAATTTTTAAGAAAAAAAAAAAGAATATGCAAGCTAATATGATGTGGAGAACAACTTAGCTGAATAATGGTACTGTTAGCAGGTACATTTTACAGTTAAAATATATGTGATGAAAACAGTGGTCAAGGCAGTCTAGCTGTGTGTACAATAATGCCATATACGGCACAAGGAATCTGGGACTGGGCCAGGGGCTTGGCTAAGCCATGCCAAGATACAACAGATTTTTCAATTTTCCAGCAAATAGAAACAAAATACTAGTTTCAGAAGGTGTACTCAACAAACACTTCCCAATGTGTTTCTGATTTGCGGTCAGAATGTTTTTACTGTTGGTGCCCTGCACTTTTGAGACATTTATTTCCTAAAAGAAAGATTCCTTTCTATAAAACTCAACTGTCTGTTTTTCAAAGCAATTTAAAATCAAACACACAAATAAAATTCTTAACATATGGAAACCTTCATATAGGGCCTTACGTATCCAGAGTTAAAATTGTTTTATAAACTGTAATGCTTTGCAGATGAAAATACAGAGAGGATGACTGTTTTTAGCACTAATGCTTTTTGACAGCGTTAAACCTTGTTTTAGTAATTGACATCAAAATGTTTGGTGGTTTTAAATGGACCATTAATAAAAATGGCATGTTTTAAGTTTTTTAGAAATTGTGCTTAATACTGTGAAGTGGGATAAAATTGCAAATGTAATACTATTTTTATTATTTAAAAAAATTCTTATAACAAAACAACCCTCGTTCTACCCCCTGTCTCTAGAGGAACTTCTGAAGCTCAAAAGGAGAAAATATTTCCTCAGAATCTCTACAGAAATGGACCTTCTGCCAGTTCCCAGTTCGGAAAAAGACAAAATAACAAAACAAATACAAAAACAAAATTGGCATGTTCTGCCACGAGGACTCTAGAAGGCTGCCGAATCAAGCTGGATCCCACAGAAACATGAAAATATAAACAAAGGTGTCTACATGAACTAGGAAGTATACATCAGAAGACGTGAATTTTAGTACTACTTCTGTCACAAATGTTGCATCCAGAAAACCACATAAAATTCTGAGCCTCAACAAACTTATCTGCAAAATGAGAATAGTAATATTTACATTACCAAAGTAGAAAGACAACTGGGACAGCTCATAAAATACCGTATGTAAAAAATCTTTGTAATAGAAGGCAAAATTATTCAGTTCCACTTAATTAAACAAGCATTCTACTTAGCACCTATTAGCTCTTATCCACAATGAATGGGAGAGAAGAAATGGATATGAAAGTTATAGATCTTATCCTTGTGGAAATTGTAAAGAATGAATTGGATGAAAGCAGAAAATGGGATGAAGTTGGGGCTAGAGAGCCATTTGGTTCAGAGAGAACAATTTGAGAAACAAAATGAGGGCAGGAAATAGCACAGCATGATTCTGGAACTTCAAATGATCCAGCACTGCAATATGAGGATCGACTGGAAAATAGGAACAAATATGTTTGGGCTAATAGTATGTAAAGGAACGCTGTAAAAGGCTGTCATTCATTTGTTCATTCAATATTTTATGAGTGTCTGTCATGAGACAGGACCTATACTAGTCAGTCAGTTACACAGAGGTGAAATAGAGAGACCTATATATAGGATAGGCCCTAACTTCACTGTACTCATACTCTCCAGTTAGAGACTTTGGACCTGACTAAGCTAGAAACTGGCAAGTTGTAATTTACATTTTATGGAGACAATTGTGCCATCAGTGTAGGAGGAGGGTTCCACGGAAGAAGTTTATGTTAGTGCACCTGCCTTTCTTTCTGCTGCCTCTGGGTCCCTCCCAGCCTCCTTCTTACCTAGTTCTTAAGTCTTTGATTATGTTAATGAGAATAATGAGGAGACAGATCTGCTACAGTGGATGTGATAAAGACAACAAAAAAGATTTACTTTGGGGCTTCCCTGGTGGCACAGTGGTTGAGAGTCCGCCTGCCGATGCAGGGCACACGGGTTCATGCCCCGGTCCGGGAGGATCCCACATGCCACTGAGCAGCTGGGCCCGTGAGCCATGGCTGCTGAGCCTGTGCGTCCATAACCTGTGCTCTGCAACAGGAGAGGCCACAACGGTGAGAGGCCCGCGTACCGCACACACACACAAAAAGATTTACTTTGGAAATGAGTAGAACTACTAGGTAGTTCTACGGGAAGGAGAGGAGAAGCAAAGGTGTTAAGAACTGCTAGGTTTTATTTTGAGAAGTTTAAGTTAGTAACTGAGATTTGGGAAGGAAGAAATTTGGGGATGAATAGTTGCCATCCATGTAAAGACTACTGAGAACAGAAAAGATGAAAATAAATATTTAAATGGTATGAAGAAATGCAAACAGTAGCCCTGATTATTCCTGAAATTTTACCAGAAAAACAAAGGAACATGCTAGAAGCAATGCAGAGATTGGAACTGTGATTTGGGGGTGGGGGGTGTATGGCTCAGGAATTGGTGTTTCAGGCTGAGACACAGAAATATGTGTTCACTAAAATGAAAAGAAGTATAAAAAATGTCCTCAGGAGTTTACAGCAGTCAGCAAACACTGAGGTACTTTAGAATCACACAGACTCTATTCTCAAGGAGCCTACATTTCAATAGGACTGATAAATATAACAGTTTGTAAAAATAAAAAATAATTGCAAGTACTATTAAGTAAACAAAACAAAAATATGGAGTCTCCTCTAGCTGAAGTAGTTGGAGAAGACTTCTCTGAAGACATGCTTTCTGAACAGAATGGTGAATGATGAGATAACAGTAAAACATCCCACACAGAAGAGCAGAAGGACACAGGGCTGAGACAGGAAAACCTTGGGCTACTGAACATTTGAGGAACACAAGACAGACTGTGTGGCCAGAATGTATTGAATAAGAGAAAACAGTAGAAAATTAGGTCAAAAACGTAGGCAACATCCAGATAGTACAAACTCAGAGGCCACAGAAAAGAGTCTGGATTTCCTTCTGGCTATGATGAGAATCTTTAAAGGGTTTAAGTGAGAAATGACACCTATTTTACATTTTAGAAAGATAAATCTGGCTGCTCTGTGGATAAGCTTTTGGTGCTGGCGGTGGCTGGAGTGGAGGGCAAGGGTTGCAGAAACAGAGCACGTTGTCAGGAGGCCATTCAGTCAATACAAGCTGCTGGTGCTCAGGGAAGGAGCATGTGTTTGATGGGGGAGGAGACATGTGAAGTAGGGAATCAAGAGTTTCGTGTTGGCCATGATAAATCAATATGCCTTTTGGACATTCATATGAGGTGATCACAACCAGAGGGAAAGGACTGGAGTGAGATATAAATTTGAACACCATCTGCACAGTGATGTTATCTGAAGCCAAGACTACACAAAAAGAAAGAAGGTGAAGAACCCTGGGCAATTCTAATGTTTAGACGCTGGTATAGAAAAAGAAACAAGGAAAGGAAATTGAGATAAATCCACCCTGAACAGAAAATGTATTAAGAGTAAAGGAGAAGTCAAATAGTATACTGGCAAGAGGTCAATAAAAATAAGAACAAAACAAATTATCATTAGTTTGGCAAGATGAAGAAAATTGGTGACTTTGATAAAAGTCATTTAATACTGTGATGGGGATGACTGAAAAGCGCTGAGTGTGTGGCAGAAGTAGTGACAGTGAATATAAGCTCCTTGCCTGACATTCTCTAATTACACGGGGTTTTACTCCATTCTAAAGGAAATCCCTCTACTTATATGTCCCCTGGATGGCATTCCCTCTCATCTTCGCTTGGACTTTGCTCCTATAATGTTCCCCCTCCACTCCTGGGACATCTCGTAATTATAATTAAACTTCTCATTGATGCAATTAAACCTTCCTATCAGCAGAATGTGGCTTAATTTTCACCAACCTTAAGACATTTCCTTTAGTCCTACCTCCCTATTCCAGCCACTGCCCAAATTTTCTGCTTTCCTTCATATACAAATTATAAGCTAAAAATTCTTTTCTTAATCAGCATCAAAGTTATGAAGAAATTAGCTATCCTTAGAAGGAGGGCAGAAATCCAGGATCCCCTGGAGACTTAGTATCCACCGTGGGAGCCAGGCAGGCTGCAGAACGACTGGCACGGATTAACTGTTAGCATAAACATTGGATCAGGAACTCAGAAGGATCGCCATGCCAGAGGTCAGAGAAAAAACAATATACTTAATGACTAGAACATACTGCTGAAAGTCTGTAGGAATGGTAGGCATCAGAGGC
This sequence comes from Mesoplodon densirostris, assembly GCF_025265405.1. Taxonomy (NCBI): domain Eukaryota; kingdom Metazoa; phylum Chordata; class Mammalia; order Artiodactyla; family Ziphiidae; genus Mesoplodon; species Mesoplodon densirostris. The sequence goes on from NC_082669.1 coordinate 80,003,275, forward strand.
AGAGGAATGTTGGCACCTAAAGTAAGCATCCAAGAGACCCAGCAGTGGAGACTATTCGGACTCAAGTCCTCTAGGATCTCCATTATGATGGCTGACTGTCCTGTGCTAATTAAAAGTCAGGGTAGAGAATGTCTGTAAATCCCGTGTTAAATTCCTAACTATGCACCAACCAACAAGAAAAATGTTTCACTTTTTAAAATCAGTTTTGAAAGACAACCATTGTGGTCCACACACCAGGGAATTAGAAGAGTCTGGAGCAGGCCATTCTGTGAGGATTTGTAGTAAAAAACTGAACAGCCTTGTCTTTCATCTTAAAACTGAGCAATCCCTAGTTTTGTTGCTACTGGTAAAGTTCATTAATCAGAATTACGGAGGGAAAAAAAGACAACCACAGCTGCCCTCAAGAATGGAAATGAAATCCATGAAGAGCTGCAGATACGCTTCAGCCTCCTGAAATAAGCGCCTCAGCAGCAGAGTTTGTAGGAGGTATAAGTAGTCAGGTGTCTTAGTCCTTTACAGCCGCTATAGCAAAGTGCTCTCAACTGAGTGGGCTCATAAGCAACAGAAATTTATTTCTCACAGTCCTGGAGGCTAGAAGTCTAGGAACAGAGTGCCAGCACAGTCGGGTTCTGCTGAGAACCCTCTTCCAAACTGCAGATTGCTAAGTGCTCCTTACATCTCACATGGTAGAAAGAGAGTAAGAGAGCTCTCTGAATTCCTTTTATAAGGGCACTCAACCCATTCATGAGTGCTCCATTCTCACGACCTAATTATCTCCCAAAGGCCCCACCTCCTAATACCACCACTGGGGCTTAAGATTTCAACACAGGAATCTGGGTAGGACACAAACATTCAGTCCATTGCATCAGATTTTCCATTCTCTGCCAGGAAAACCCCCCAAACCAAACTAAACCAAGTTTGGAAAATAAGCCTAGCAATTTTCTTCAGGTGTGGCAGGGTAGGATGGCAATGACCACAAGTCTAACCCTGGCCCTGCCCAGACATCAGAAGGCCCATAGAGGTGGCCCCTATTTATATTAGCTGTGGAAGAGGCACACTGCATGGCTAACTGAACCCGCAGGAAAAAAAAATAACTCAGTGAATGAGTCATCATCTTATCCCAGGCAGAGACCTTTTAAATCAAAACACTGGCATACCAGCTGACCAGTGTACTAACGGGAATTTGGAAGAACACAACAAAGTAGATTTAAGCAGTTCCTCCATAGATAGCAAAAGTAGTGCCCTCCGACCTCACAGAAGGGAGTAGGCAAGATGTGTGTGGGGAATGACAGGATGCTGATAGTTGGGGGATGAAAGGAGCCTCCAAACAGAAGGAATAGGTGTGTGGCTCTTCATCAGTTCTCTAGAGGAAAGTGTACGAGTCTTGACAAACTAACGCTTTGTTGCTCTGCTCTACTTCCCTGATTTCTCCTTTTTCTCTAATTTCTAAGGAAGGGTCTATGTTTTCTTACATAGCACCAAGGTCTAGTGAAAGACAATCAGTTAACTGGGAAAAGGATTGTCTCAATAAAAGAAGTGAGAGTGTTTAAAAGATTTATATTGGAAAAAGGAGAAATCACAAGCAGGAGAAAGATATAGTAGAGCTGAGCTTTGTGAAGGGGTACAGTGGGAGGAACAGCTGTCGTCCACATGGAGGGTGGAGCAAAGAGGCAGAGATGGGGTGAGGAGGCTTAAAGTACAATCTCTATTAGTACTGTACTTCCTCCCTTTGGGTATTTTCTAAGAGACAGATTATAAATTAGAATTCTGATTCTAGTTTTCCTTTCGACTTTTGTTTCTTCAAATACGATTCCATGTGGGGGCTAAGGCCCCAATTTTATTTGGGTTATAATTTTGATAATCCAAGCAAGATAAAATAAGGGCCTGAACTAGGCTGTGGCCTTTGTGATTTTGAGAATGAAATATTTTGAGAAGAAATATTTAGAATACAGAATCAACGGGATAATTGCCTTGGACATTAAAAAGAGAAGAGGAAATTGTCCAGGATGTTTACCAGGCTTAGTTGATTGATTCAGTAAGAATGCCAACAACTATGAGGGCTGGGGAAGAAATACTTTAAAGATAACCAATAGGCAACAGGACATCAATGTTTGGAGCTCATAGCAGAGTTAAAGCCAGAGAGTCCCCTGCATGCATGTGAAAAATAAACTCTTAGGAGCAGGTGAGATTTTCTAAGGGAGATAAATCAGTCAGGATCCTAAAGGCATCTTAAGATTGTACATTGGCCAATTGTTAATTGAAAATCTAAAATGTTAGCCATAACTGATATTCTTCAGATAATGTAGCAGTGCAAAAATGGAGGGGGAAAAGAAACAGTAGCTGCTACACTCTTCACTTCTGTAGCAGGTCATGAGGCCTGTGCTGATAATCAAAGCAACTCTGCTATGATTTTGTGCTCTCCTTACCTTCTGCCAGCCCCTTTAGCTAGACTGGGTTTGGATCTGGTGGAGTATTCCATATCTTGATTCCTACATATCCTTAGCCATTAGTGGTCATGCCTTCCTTGGGTTAGCACAATTTTCCAAGGACTGTTAGGTAAGGAAGTAAGTATCAAGACGTAACCCAGTGATTACCCTGAGTTCTAAACATTAGTCCCTGTTCTTCTATTCTGGAACAGCAAACTTATTTCCTCTTTTTAACTGTGATAGTTCACCCAAGGCAGTATTGTGACCTTCACCTTCTCTACCTGATGGTTCAGCAGCATGAGAAATTCAAAATATCCAGAGAATAGTCTGAGCTCCCAATTTATTGGAAACATGATGATGTTTCCTCGTGAAGTACGCTTCTCTTAGGCACTATGACCTTCAATCTCAATGAACCATACTCTTGGGGGCAGGAAGCAAAAATTCTTCTACTGTAAAATTAAGAGTAATTGCAAGAGGGGCACTTGCATTTCCATGCCTTAACTCTCAGATCTATACATTCCATCTAGGGAGCCTACATTGGCATTGACTACTGATTTAAGAAATACATCTCATCCTATAGGAACAGCACCCCCCTCTCACAAGGTGTTTTCTCCTTGTTTGCACTATAGCTGAGGCTTTAGAAGGCCATTTCAATGTTTTGCCAAGCCAGCTACTTCTGGACGAGGCATGTGGTAAAAACTAGTGAGTTCTGACGTTGTCGGCCCACTGTCAAGAAATGTGGCCCTAGTCACACAAGATATATATATGGAAGAAAATGATAGCTGATAAGTCATTCTACAAATTCATGAATGATGCTGCTTGTGGAAGCACTGCAGACACTGAAGACAAATTCCTAACCATAACAAGTTAGGCACTCAGCAGTGGCAGTAGCCAAATCAGCCTTGGCAGAAAACCCACGCCTCTATCCCTGATGCTACAGTCACTGTATACATGATACAATGAGCAAGCATTGAGTATCTAAAGAAAGATAACTTTTATCTACTGGGTAGGTCATCTTACCTAGTTATCTATTGAGAACCTCTTCAGTAATGGATTACCTCTGCGGAGCATTACACAAAATACAAATAGTGCCACATTCTGTACCTTTCCAGAATTGCCATCACACATATCCAACCCCCAAATCTTTTTCAATTTTTCAATTTTCCATTAAAAAAAGTTTTCTTTCCAAGTCCCTGACAAGCCAAGTAACTTGTTAGCCACTACCAACACTACCAGTGTAGATCTGTTTCTCAAGTCATCTCTCCTTCCACATGCAGTGGAAAAATAGACAAATATACTAGGATGTTCTCTCTGCACCTTGAGTGGGACTGTAGTAAAATATCTATCCATTTCCTTCCCTTCTTGTGCTGAAAAATGGTGTCTCTGTGCATCAGAACAAGCGGGACTGCCCATCACCCAGTCACTAGAGATTCAAAGTAAAATATTAAAACATTAGAATATTCTAAGCCAGTCATGGAATTGTGTTTTCCTTACCAGGATAAGTAATGAAATTTTAATTAACGAAACTTAAGAGAATTACGTTAGGGACTTCCTGGAAAGGAATCCTTCTCCTAAAAAGTTATATGTAAAAAGAAAAGACCTTTTTTGCCTCTGAATACTGTTGTATGCATGTGACATCTGAATCTAAAGCAAATATCTTCAGAAAATAAAGGACACTAGCTTAAGACTACAAGCTAACAAACTGAAGATCGAACAGTAGAAAGACGGAAAGAAACTGGTTCCTAGATAATGTCCTTGAGCCACTGAGTTATCCATTCTTGGAATGGCTAAATGTAAGAGTAACTCTAGACTCTTTGCTACCACCGCGACATTGGCATCATCTGGGATTTTATTAGAACTACAGAATCTCAAGCTCCACCCAGTTCTACTTAACCAGAATCTGCATTTTAACAAGATTCCCAAGTGATGCATAAGCATATTAAATTTGAGAAATATTTTCCAAGACAAAATTTTTAGATGTAGTTACTAGCACATGGAATTGACCAGAAGAAAACAGACTGAAAGATTATTAAATTCTTAAGGGAATTGTATTCCCATTAGGTTCTCTATTACTTGCTACTCATTGATAAGGAGGGATAGCTTTTGAATGAAAGAGGCTTAAACATATTTATGATCTCTTTTTTCTTTTTTGGTGTAGTAAATGTATTTGGATTATACAGTATGAAAACTATAAGCATTAGCGTTCAAACTTTGAGCACTGTAATTCTTAAGATGAGGAAACACATGTAGAGGCTTTGGAATATACAATGTTTAAATAACTGCTTAAGAAGGCAATAAAGTAAATATCACATGAAAGGGGGCATGATTAACAAATGAAAGCAATTCAGTGTCATTCAGGTACTACATAGGTAGTACCAGGGATAAAAATATCAATGGCATAATCCTTGCCTTAAGGAAACACACAGTCTAAAACAACTGTAAGCCAGGTCACAGATCAAAATAAGTAGGACCAAACAAAGGATATGCTTTTGATAGTACTTGGCATAGACATCCCCAAACAATAAGTAGAAGCATCACGGTGGGCTTTTTTTTTTTTTTACTTTCCAGCATACGTTCCCCTTCTGCTAACAGCACCACAAATTTCCTTTGAGGTGCCAACTCTCCCCCATTTTCCATGCATGCGGTTCAAGTTAAGCTACACCACTGCTCCAGGAAAGAAGAGATACAGGCCTGGCCACTCAGAGCTCCTATAAAAGATTACAGTACTGTTTCCAGCCAACATCTCCACCCTACTCCCAACTCCCACAAGAACAGTATATGTATATGCCTTTGCCATAGTATTGACAGCTGAGGTGTTGCCCTGTAAATGGAATATACTGGAGTGGAAGAAATCACTATCCAGAGTTGTAAGTCTGGGAAACTAGAAAAATGATTCCATTCGTAGTGATAGAGATGTCAGTAAATGAAGAGCATTTGGTAAGGAAGATGAAGAATTCAATTTTGGATAATGAGATTTAATTTAAAATAATACTTATTATTTCTTTTTGATTATAAAAGTAATGCTTGGTTTTGTAGATAATTCTGAATATCAGGGAAAATGGAAAGAAGGCATTTAAAATAACCTGTTAACATTTTGATATATTTCCTTCCAAACACATTTTCCCCCTCATACATAAATATATAAAACCAAAGTGGGATTATATTTTATATACATTCTTGTATCCTGCTGTTTTCATTTGACCTTGTGAATATCCCAAAGCAAAAAACAAACAAAAAAACAACTTGACTATGTAACTCTTCACTTAATGACAGGTTTCTTCTATTTTTACAATTACAAATATAACTATAAGAATATTTATATTGAAACGTGAATATATAACTAATTTCTTAAGACAAAAGTCTAGAAATTAAATTATCAGGCCACAACAAGTATGAACTACTCTAAGGCAATGTAGATATGCACAGTGATTTCTCGAGGTCTTTGAGGTAAGATGTCTACAAGAACATAGGTATGTAACACCTTTTTCTCTCACAGTAAATATTTTCTCAAAAAGGACATATATACACAGACATAGACACTCGTGTGTGTATCGGGGCAACTCCATTAAAGAGTCTTTAACACAAGAGTGTAAGGGTAAGCTTTCCATCAGGATACACAAGCCAAAAGTCAGCATAAGTTTTCTTTCTGGACCAGGTGGTCATTATAGGCAGAAGGCCAGCACAGTGAGGTTTTGTACCAAGTAAGCAAAGAAACATTACTCAACACATGCAGAGAAAATGCAGCCAGAAAAGAGGACATTTCTTTTAAGGCAAGAGTAAACTTCTCTCAGGAAAAAAATAATAAGTTACTCTAAAAAACTAGAAGATTAACTAAATACTCTTATGCATTTCTCAAGAGGATAGATACTGCATCTATAAAACTATAGCATGTAGTTATAAAAAACAAAGAACCTGAGTTCTGTGAAGGCTAGGTTGTAAAACCCCCGACCACCGTTTGCTCAATTAAATAATGGAAGGACGGAGCCTCATGTTGGATAGAGCAGAAAATCAAGGTAATGAGTTAAAGAAAACCCCAAGATAGCAATTTCGTATGGACAAAGAAGTGAAAACCAAGAAAATAAGTATTAAGAGCAACTCACCAAACCTGCTGCGTGCCGCGCCAACTCTCAGGTTCCACGGAGTCCGAGCCTGCGCCGCGGTGCATGCTGGGCCGGCAGCGGGCGGGGCCTAGGCTCCGATCACGGCTGTGCCCGTAGGCTTTCGGTTTCTGCCTCTGGGCTTCCCTGCGTAACCGTGCAGCTGCTGTCTACAGAGACCAAGCAGGCAAGTTTGGAGACAGCGATATTTGGGGAAGCTCAAGTTTGCCGTCTTGGAATTTTTCCTGGATCCAAAAAGTTGGTTTTAGCCACAGAGAAGAACGAAGTTGCAGCGTTAAATTCTCAGACTGGGTAGATAATCTGGTGCTATGTTGATAAGAGCACCCCAGAAAGGACTGTGGACGCCATGCTGCTCCAAGAACTGGATGCAATCACTGGATCGGATGGAGGCCGAATCCCGCGTTGTTGGGAGACTAAAATTGGGGGCCCGAAGTGGGAGATTATCTTGGACAATGGCAGTTTCCAGGCAGTTGGGCTGGTGGGTCTGCAGGAGTCAGTGAGGTCCCTTGCAGTTCTGAAGACCACTCTTGCCCACCATCACCTCTCTGGTGGGCACTTAAAGTAACCAAAAAAAGAAGGAGCGGGAAACAGGGAAGGGGAAGGAGAGAAATATTAGAGTTACAGAGAACAGATCTAGATGGTTCAATATTTATATAATAGAAATCTTCGATATCAATAAACCAACAAAACAGACTCTCTGAATCAAGAGAGTTCACTGGGAACCAGAAAAACCTTTATTAAACAGGATAGTTAAATGCATGGCATGAACCTGGATTGGATATTGAATTAGAAAAGTTATAAAGGACATTTTTTTAAATTAGCATTTGAAACAAATATTAGATAATATTATTGTATCAATCTTAAATTGTCTGCATTTGATAATTGTATTATGGGGATGTGAGAAGTCCTTGATCTTAGTAGATATGTACTGACATATTTAGGAGTGAAAGCTCATGATGTCTATAACTTTCAAATGGTTCAGCAAAAAATAAACACCTGAAAGAAAGAACATGCAAATATGGCAATATATCAATTGATGAATTTAGGTGAAAGGTATAAGGTTGTTGATTGTATTCTTGCAACTTTTCTCTAGATTAAAACATTTTAATATAAAATTTAAAAACATGAAAAAATTTGAAAGATAATGCTGGGATACCAAGTGAAAAGCTTAAAAGATTTTTAAAAAAGGTTCTGTAGATAATCTAGGAAGAAAACAAGCAAACAGAAGCAAACTCACAGTGATTAACATCTGCAATATACAAGCAGAAAAAAAATGGAGCATCATATCAAATGAGCATACAGAAGCTTAGAAAAAAATATCCTTCCTCAGATGGGGGTGGGAGAATGTTTCCAGCCAACTAAGAAGTAAATGATTACAAAATAATTCAAGTTTGAGAGTCAAAGAATGGGGAAAAATACTTTTAACAGAAAAGATAACATATAAAACACTGTCTAAGAATCTGTTGGTCTTGTCTGATTTTCTAATTCAGCTTGGTCAGTATAATTAATTAACATTTCCTGAAAACTACCTTTCTTTCCATATTTTAAATTATTTTGCTTAGAAACCACATCTGGTGTGTATCCCTCAAAGCATTCTCATTTTTTGTGTTTGGATTTTGTGTCTTTATTAGGTTTGTGACAGACTGCTTAATTCTTAGCTTTTTCGAATACTCCTATCTCCTGAATAAAAGTGGTGATAGTGGGCGCTGTTATCCTTTTCTGAACATCAAATGTAATGCTGCAAGATTGGCACATTAAATATAGCATTTAACAAAGTTATTTTCCATACCAGCTCACTAAAACAGCCAAGACAACTTCTCAAAATATGCAGTATTTTAGGTTGTTTTCAGAGGAATAGTTAATGAGATTATACATTTCTTATTTTGTGGTTGTAGATACTTTAAAATTTTTGAATTATTTTCTGTGTAAAATGTATGTATGTGACAACATTCTGAAATAGTTTGCTTAGTACTGTTGCTATATTTTATAACTTTTCCATGAAAATAAGACATTTAGTTTCAAGAAAATGACATTTAGTTTGAAGAAAATAAGAAAAATTCAGAAAATTATGATCTAAATGATGATAGACTTTTTTGGATCATTGTGTTTGATTGATGATTCCAATGACTTGTTAGCTTTAAACAAAAAGTCCATTGTAAGAGAAAAATAAATATTGTTGAAAAAAATTTCTAAGCCCAAGATGGAGCTGCTCCTGCTCAGGGTGCCACATCAACCAACTGAAGGATAACTTTCATGTCCCTGTAAATGCTCCACTTGATCAGAAATGCAGTATAGTCAGCCAGCCAATCCCCAAATACGAAGCCAACTCTGGGCCTTCTCACCCCAGCAAAATGTTAACTATGTGACCCCAGCCAATCACATATTTTCTATTTATCTCTTCTTCATTCTTTATTACCTATGCTATAAAAGCTTTTTTCCTTCTGCCCCGTTTTGCAGTCTCCCAAAAGGTGACTATCCGCTTCATATCTAAAGTTTGTTTGTATCACCTAAATTGCCTTCTTTAATCATTTTTTAACAACACCTATACAAAAAAATTTTTATGAGAAATGTAGGCCTTAAGACTTCAGAAAATAAGATAGTTTTTAAAACAGTTAAGGCTGTTTTTAAGACTGATGGCATGCTTAATATTAAAAAGAAAATGTTTAACTTAAAGTTAAAAAATATAAGAATATAAGAATGCAGAAAATGAAATAGAAAATATTGAAATATTAACTTTTATTTAAGATTAACATTCAGAAAAGTGATAAAATATTCTATTAATTACACTCATGTATGAGAGAAAATACTTTGAGAAACTGATATTCTAATACTATGTAAATCTAGTATTTTATGAATGAATAAATTCCAACCTTACCAGATAGAGCATAGCAGATGAAATAGAATTGAATAGTATCTAATCTGCAAATGCCATGAGTAATACCTCACACTTCTAAGTTGTAGGTATCAGGATCTTTAAGATGAGAAGCACTTTTTATGGTATAAAATAAAATCTTAAAATAAGATAAAAACAGTGAAAACAAACTGACCAGTGTTAACTGTAAACTTTTCCTGAAATAGAGTTTGTACATTTCTTAAATATTCCTGTGGTAGGTAGAATAATTTTCCCTCAAAGATGCCTACATCCTAATCTATAGAACCTGTAACTATGTTAGGTTACAAGGCAAAGATGAATTAAGATTATGAATGGAATTAAGGTTATTAATCAACTGACCTCTAAAAAGGGAGATTGTCCTGGATTATCTGAGTGGAGCCATTGGAAATATTGAGGTTCTGAAAACATGGAAGAAGTCAGAAAAGGGACCAGAGTCAGAGAAAGACTTATTGATGCTATGCTGCTGGCTTTGAAGATGGAGAAAGGGGCCAGAAGCTAAGGAATGTGGTGACCTCTGGAATCTGGAAAAGGGAAGATAATGGATCTTCCTTATAGCCTCCAGAAGGAATGCACCCTGCTGACATCTATATTTTAGCCCAGTGATACCCATTTCAGACTTCTGACTTCCCCAACTATATAATAAATTTGTTTTCTTTAAGCCACTAAGTGTGTGATAAATTGACACAGCAGCAATGGGAAACTGATATAACTCAACTTCTTTAAATGTATTAAGATACCCTGCAAAGACCAGCTAATGTTATAGTTAAAGACATTTCAAACTGGTAAATTTGTATATAATGGAGGCATCAACTTTCTGCATTCAAATCAAATTTACTTGAGGTTAGATATTGTTTTCAAGTTTGATTCATAAATTACTACCTATGCTCTCTTTCCATATGAAAATCTAGTCAAGAAAATAATATTTTTTTCAGGCTACTTCTCATGGGAACATCTTAAATGGGTTACTGCTGGTTAAATTGGACATGAGCCCTCTAAAAGAAGGTAAGAAGAGTACATCTAAAGAGCTATAATTTTGGGATTTCACCATGAAAATTTGTCATTAACCAAGGGGTCAAATAATATTTTTTTAATAAATTTATTTATTTATTTTTGGCTGTGTTGGGTCTTCGTTGCTGTGCATGGGCTTTCTCTAGCTGCTGCAAGCGGGGGCTACTCTTCATTGTGGCGCATGGGCTTCTCATTGCGGTGGCTTCTCTTGTTGGGGAGCATGGGCTCTAGGTGCACGGGCTTCAGTAGTTGTGGCTCGCAGGCTCAGTAGCTGTGGCTCATGGGCCCTAGAGTGCAGGCTCAATAGTTGTGGCACATGGGCTTAGTTGCTCTGCGGCATGTGGGATATTCCTGGACCAGGGCTCAAACCCATGTCCCCTGCATTGGCAGGCAGATTGTTAACCACTGCGCCACCAGGGAAGTCTCAGTACTTCTTAAAAAAATAAAAAATTTCACTTAGTTTAAAATTTCTGAACCAGAGACTTCACTATTCTACTAGGTTAATACTTCTGAGAGTTCAATAAATTGTTTTAGGAAAGAGTAAAATGGTCAAAATTATGTTTTAGAAAAATAAGAAATAGCAATATAGGAAACAGTTTGGACTTCCAGACAAGATGATCCTGTAAGTTCATGCTTTGGGGTAACCCCATGGTTCCAACCACAAAAAGATGATATATCAAGTTAAAAAAAATAAAGATTCAACCTGGCACAGAAATAAGATACTCTTCCCAACTGACCACCAAAAAAAGCAGAGTAGGCAGAAGCAATTAGCCCACTGAAGTCAAATTCCAGAGAAAACAAATGTAGCTGGGATTCAGCTTATGCAGGGAACTGGGATTAAAATGCTTCACATTTGGTAGGAAGATTTCTTGAAAACAGAGGATATTGTAGATTCCAAGATGTTGATGATACAGAGACTGGAACTGTGCTTTACATACAACTTCAAGCTTAGAGAGGCAGCTGAAAATACACACAGCATCACAAGGAAACTGGAAAAAATTGTTTGGGGACTGGAATGCAAGAACCCCAATAGAACCTTGGTGCAGAAGGCATTTCAGGATTTGGTATCACAGGAAATGAAAAACCATTAGATACGGGTGAGGAGAGAAATTGTGGGAGTGAAAGCAAGAGCAAGAGAGTGAAAGCAAGAGTGAGCAAGAGAGGAGGAGGAGGAGGAAGGGAGGGGAGGGAGAAGGGGGAGGGAGGGGGAGGGAGGAGGAAGAAAAGATGAAAGAGAGAGAAGAGGAAGAAAGGAAGAGAGTACACATTAAAAAGGTACCCAAAAGTATATTACCAGAAGTCAATTCACTGATATTAAAATAATGACTAGAATAGTATGAAGTGTTTTTTTTAAATAAGTTGAGGATGCTAAAAATCTCATAATGTCCATACAAAAATAATTAGCATAAGGATACAAAAAGAACCCTAAATTTTACATGAAAAAGAGTTATGAAAATACAGAAGTCTATACCTAGAATGAACTGCAGATTGAAGTCAGAGGAAAAAGAATAGGTGAAATAAAAGGTTTCTGAGGGGTTAACTCAGAATAACACCCAGAGAAAAAGAAGAAAAGATATTTTTAGAAAAGAGAGAGGAAAAAATATTGCAAGACATGGAGGATAATCAAGAGCCTCCAATAAATAACTAATAGGTATTCCAGACTTAAAAAGTGGTCCTGGACTGATGGTGTCCTCAGATGGCTATCAAGAGCAAGTTCAATTTTTTCTGAAAAACTCGATTTCTATCTCCATTCTTATTGAATCACCACAGATAAAAGTTACAAGAAAAGTAAGCTACATGGAAAATACTCTGACAAGTACAGGTTTCTGGTAACTGACTGTACTGCTGAACTGAATGAATAAGCATTTTCAGAACTTTAATGGGAAACTGATGAATTCATAAAAGTGCTAACAAAAGATCAAGATAAAAAAAATTAATTACATGGGACTGAGTGAACTGATGAGGATGATTATAATTTTTGTGACTTTCTGTTTGAATAAAAAAAAAAGAAAAGAAAAGTAAGCTAAAATCTTTAATGTGAGCCCTGTAAAAATATCCATGACTTTTTTTTATGGAACTAGAACCAATAATCCTAAGATTTATATAGAACCACAAAAGACCAAGAATTGCCAAAGCAATCCTGAGGAAAAAGAGCAAATCTGGAGGTATAACCTTCCCAGACTTTAGACAATACTACAAAGCTACAGTAATCAAACAGCATGGTATTGGCACAAAAACAGACATCTGGAACAGGATAGAGAGCTCAGAAATAAACCCATAAACCTTCGGTCAATTAACCTATAACAAAGGAGACAAGAATATAAAATGGAGAAAAGACAGTCTCTTCAGCATGTGGTGCTAGGAAAGCTGGACAGCCTCATGTAAATCAATAAAATTAGAACACTCTCTCACACCATATACAAAAATAACCTCAAAATGGTTTAAAGACCTAAATATAAGACATGACACCATAAGACTCCTAGGAGAAAACATAGGCAAAACATTTTCAGACATAAATTGTAGCAATATTTTCTTAGATCAGTCTCCCAAGGCAAAAAGAAATAAAAGCAAAAACAAACAAATGGGACCTAATCAAACTTAAACTTTTGCACAAAGGAAACCATCAACAAAGAGACAACCTACAGAATGGGAGAAAATATTTGCAAATGATGCAACCAATGATTTAATTTCCAAAATATACAAGCAGCTCATATAGCTCGATGTCAGAAAACAAACAACCCAATCAAAAAATGGGCAGAAGATCTAAAAAGATGTGTCTCGAAAGAAGACATACAGAGGGCCAACAGGCACATTAAAAAATGTTCAACATCACTAATTATTAGAGAAATTCAAATCGAAACTACAATAAGGTATCACCTCACACCAGTCAGAATGACTATCATCAAAAAGTCTACAAATAATAAATGCTGGAGAGGGTGTGGAGAAAAGGGAACCCTCCTACACTTTTGGTTGGAATGTAAATTGGTATAGCCGCTATGGAGAACAGTATGAGGGTTCCTTAAAAAGCTAAACATAGAGCTCCAGAAATCCCACTCCTGGGCATACATCCAGAAAAGATAAAAACCGTAATTCAAAAAGATATCAATACATGCGCCCCAATGTTCATAGCAGCTCTATTTACAATAGCCAAGACATGGAAACAACCCAAATACCCATCAATAGATAATTGGTTTAAGAAGATGTGGTATGTATGTATATGTATATATGTGTATATATATATATATATATATATATATATATATATATATATATATATATCATTACTTAGCCATAAAAAAGAATGAAATATTGCCATTTGCAACAACATGAATGGACCTGGAGAATATCACACTAAGTGAAGTAAGTCAGACAGAGAAAGACAAATACTATATGTTATTACTTATATGTGGAATCTAAAAAATAATACAAATGAATCTATATACAAAACAGAAACAGACTCACAGAAAACAAACTTAGGGGATAAATTAGGAGTATGGGATTAACAGATACAAACTACCATATGTAAAATAGATAAGCAATAAGGATTTACTGTGTAACACAGGGAATAATATTCAGTATCTTGTAATAACCTGTAATGGAAAATAATCTTAAATATATATGTGTATATGAATCATTGTGCTGTACACCTAAAACACAATATTGTAAATCAACTATACTTCAATAAAAAAATAAGCTTACAGTCAAAAATCTATAAAACAAACAAGGAAATAAGATACCATGAGCAGGGCTTCCCTGGTGGTGCAGTGGTTGAGAGTCCACCTGCCAATGCAGGGGACACGGGTTCGTGCCACGGTCCAGGAGGATCCCACATGCCGCGGAGTGGCTGGGCCCGTGAGCCATGGCTGCTGAGCCTGTGCATCTGGAGCCAGTGCTCCGCAATGGGAGAGGCCACAACAGTGAGAGGCCCATGTACCGCAAAAAAGAAAATAAAAAAAAAATTTAAAAAATAAAAATACCGTGAGCAAAATAGAACAGAAACAAAGAGGCAGCTAAATAAAATTCCAAGCCTTCAGAAATAGGAGTAACCAGAAAACAAAGTACAAGCATATAAAAAAGGTATTAGACACATGGCTGGCTGAAATCAAGAAAAAAGAAAATTAACTGGCAAAGAAATGAATAGAACTTCTAAAGAGGAAAAAATACAATTATTTGAATGAAAAATTAATGGGCAGGAATAACAGCATTTTAGCAATAGATCAATAAAAAGAAAATTAGCAAATGGAAGATACAGATGAAGAAATTACCCAGAATGTGGCAGAGAGAGACAGAAGTAGAAAATATTAAAGAGTGGTTGAGAGACACGAAGGATGAAGTGAGAAATATATAGGTTTATATATTGGCATATATATGTTACATATATATACATATATATACAAATATGTGTATATATATTTATATTTATACCAACTTAGGGAAGCAGATAACCCATCAAATTCCAAGGAGAGTAAATTGAAAAAAATACAAATTATAATTCATCATAGTGAAATGGCAGAAACTAACGGCACATAAAAAATCACCTAGAGGGGGCTTCCCTGTTGGCGCAGTGGTTGGGAGTCTGCCTGCTGATGCAGGGGACACGGGTTCATGCCCCGGTCCGGGAGGATCCCACATGCCGCGGAGCGGCTGGGCCCGTGAGCCATGGCCGCTGGGCCTGCGCGTCCAGGGCCTGTGCTCCACAACGGGAGGGGCCGCAACGGTGAGATGCCCACATACTGCAAAAAAAAAAGAAAAAAGAAAAAGAAAAAAATCACCTAGAGAAAAGAGAGGGATTATCTTCAAAGGAATGTTAAACAAAACCATAGAGAACAATTTATATTAAAGTCTTGGGAAAATATATGCCAGCCAAACAATAGCTAAATAAACTGGTTTAGTCATTTTGACATCTGGCAAAGTAGAATTCAAGGAAAAAGACAACATAAAATGTCAACATATAATAATTTTAAAAAACCCACCAGGAAGTTTCAGAAATCTCAAAACTATATGGAGCTACAAAGTGGATTTGAGAATGGATTGGAGAAGGAAAAGACTGCAATGTGAAATTCAATGAGGAAGATAAGAAGATTGTGGGTTGGATGTGGTTTTAGAGAACTCTGTGGTGACCTTCAAGAGAACAGTGTTATTGAACCGATGGAAGAGTGAACCAGATGCAGTACGAGGAAGAACGAAGGAGATGTAACAAAGTGGAGACTTCAGAATTGTGTCTGGGACGTGACAGGGAGCGCCATCACAGAAGCTAGAGGGGGTACATGGAGCCGAGAGGTTTATTCTTTTTTTTTTTTTTTTTTTTTTTTAACGTGGACATATTTTTAACAAAAGCTTAGATTTTGTGAGTTTTGCCCGGCAACGTAGAACATTATAATGTTATTTTCTTTCTTTGTCCTTTTCTTCTCTGACCACACAGGAGGAATCAGAAAAAGAAGCACTTTAGGGTCATGCCACTTTGTTGGTGTGAGTACAAGAGAGAAAGTAGAGAAGATGTTGAAGAACCACACCCACAAGCATGGCCTCCTACCACCCTCTGATGCCACCTAGCAAAGTGGTTTCATCAGTGTCAGAGCTGAGCAACCAGGTAAGCAACTCTTCCTTCACAGGAAGTGATGGTGAAGAAGTGAGAGGTTGTTATGGGCTAATCATGTCCTCTCAAAGTTCAGATGCTGAAGTCCTAATCCCCAGTATCTCACAACATGACTGTATTTAGATATGGGGTCTTCAGAGGGTGGGCCCTAATCCATAGGACTGGGGTACTTATAAGAAGAGGGGATTAGAACACCAACACACATGGGGAGAAGACATTAATCTGCAAGGAAAGGGAAAAAGCCTCAAAAAAACCCCAACCTTGCAGACACCTTATCTCAGATTTCTAGCCTCCAGTATTATGAGAAAATAAATTTGTTGTTCAAGCTACCCAGTCTGTGGTGCTTCATTATGACAGCCCTAGCAAACTAATACAGAGGTATAGGATGAAAGGTGGAATCCTGGACTCATTCCCTCCTTAAATTCCCAAATCTTTTTCTTTTTTTTTTTTTTAAATTAAGATGCGATAGGACATTGCAGCCAAGCTTACGGTCAGGCCAGTGATCAGAATCAGACAGTCAGATCAGTAGATCAGAGAGTTTGACCCTAATAGTCCCAGAAAGAATTAAGTGCAAAGCCACCTTTGAACAATTATCCCTTGATCTATTTCTTAGTCTTGAATTGCATTCAGATAATGTTACGCAACCCAGTACACCAGGAATGGCATATTTTATGCCCAGGTCATAATGTAGCCCAAATAATACCACACCAACAAGTTTTACATTCTCAAGTTGAAGAAGAATAGCCCCATTCCATTGTTAAGAACCCATAGAAAATAATTGATGGAGAAATTTAAGTTCACACAGTGAACCCCCCCCCCAACCTTGTGGTCACATCGAAATATAAAACATTGCATAAGTAAAAGCGATTTGAAAAATAAAGTCAAAATCTAAAAAGCTGTATCACTGTTTATTTGGTCAGAAACATTAAAGTCTAAAAATATAAACTTCCCTTTTACACAAGCTTGTGAGATTTCCAATAGTTTCCAATATACTTGGAGACAGTTTTCATAATTAAAATAAATTAAAATAGTTTTAGGTACTTAGTACGTCCTAAACTTTGTAATTAAATCTCATGTGTTAGAATAATGAACATGTAACTTATTAATGGCATAGTATTTTGTGAAATACTTTAGTTTTTTGGCTTCCAGTGTTCTCAATGTGCAAATAAGAATAATAAAGCAAACCATCCACTATGTTATAAAGATCAAATTTAGATAGTTTGTGGGAAAACATTTTGTTAACTCTAAGGCATGCTATTAGGAATACTATCTCATCATTTTTTAAATTTACCCTTAAGTTAAAAAGGGGCCTATGGGATTTTTCTTTCTGAAATTGTTCAGCAAAACTGCTCTTTCTCATATAGAATCTAGAATTTGAGTCTCATCTAGAATCTTATGGGTTAGTCGCTGTTAACCATTATGTTCTGAATCCTGTTTGCTGCAAAAATGTCATGAAACCCAATTTTCTCCTTTTCCAGCACCTCAGACTATCCATGTTTTACCTCTCAACTGTATATTTTTAAACTAGGTAATAGGAAGCAATGGCCATTTGGACTTGCTGCAGTCAGAACTGTACTGTAAAGACTTATCACATCCATTCCTCACAGGCCAAAATGAGGGACCCCTGGAGATCAGCCTCCCTTTCAGGCTGTGTCCAATTAAACATGGCAACAGGCCAATGGAAAACAAAATATCCATTTTTAAAAAGAAAAAAATGCACTTGATTTATCTTTGAACCCAAGAATGTGTGACAGCATGTTATAAATTGTGCTTAAGGTGGGGAATTTTAAAGTTGAAGCTCTAAGGACTCTCTCCCCCAAAGATTTGAAGCTTCTTGTCCTTCTGAGTGTCAAATGGGTAGATACGGTGTATTACTTCTCTGGAACTTAATGATCTAGGTTTTTCTACCTTTTAATATTTATGATGCTATATGAAGGCTCTGTGTACTTGACATTTCCAGGGCCAATTTTTGCAAATGGTCTTAACCCAGGCTCTAAATTTGCAAACACAAATTATTTGGGCAAATATTTCTGGTAGTTAGATAAAAATGCAGTGTTTGAGGATGTTATTTGATGCACACAATTTTAGAGACCATGCTGTTAGAACGTAGAATAGCCTCCCTAAAAAATTTCTTGAAAAACCTGAAAGTTTACTTATATCCACAAACTTTATCTTAAAAAGGAAAAGCAGGATAGAATTTTTAAATATTTTATGGTACATACCAGATGATCTAAAATCTTTACCCAAGTCATTATTATTTGCAATTAGTTTCACAAAAGAAGGCAGGTAGCATAGCACCTTCTATTTCATTCCTGGGGATTTGACTCCCTCATCTCATCTTCCCCATTATAGACAATACAGTAAAACACCAAAAACTAACCAAGAGATTTACAGGGACCAGTTAAGTAGAAGGGGATGCTCTCCTTCTCCCAGGTGCTTGAATGAAGGGCTCAGGGGAACAATTTTTCCATGATCAACTGGCCAAGGTTCTAAATTGTGTCTTTCATTTCACCCATTACAACATTAGCTTAATACAGTCACAAGGCTTTTTTCCAAATTCTAGTAATAAAATCAATATAAAATGGAATTTTCCAATCCACATTTAATTGTGATTTTCCTTTATTTGTGTTTTTAAAAAATCTTTTCTAAAGCTCCATGAGTGGTCTGCCCAAAGTGTAAGTGCCTGATTGATTGACAGATTATTTTACAGCTAGTACTTACTATTTCTTTTTATTAAGAGCTGAGTGACTTTTAGAGAAAAAACAATAGGATAAAAAAGAAAAAAGGTCTTTGATTCACTTATTTCAAATAGAAAATTGTAGAGAAAAAAGTTATAAAGTCAGCAATTTTGACAGTATGTGCATTTCTTGCATCATATATTAATTGGTAGTCATAAATTGTAACAAGTGGACATACAATGCAAAAGTGAAAAGGTAAAGATGTACTGTAGAATTTTAAAGGTATTATGCAGTGGGTGATAATTGATCTTTTCTTAGTTCTTATATAAGTGAGTTTTAAATATAAAACTAAAATACATAGAATGTGAGGACTGTGACTCCAGCGTATAGTTTATGAAACTATGCGGATTATTCTTATGTAAAAAAGCAGGTGCTGCTTTCTCCATTACTGTCTTTATATTATTTTTATTTTTCCTTTTAGAATAGTTGGATATTTTTTAGAACTATAAAAAATTTAAATGACTTTTCCAAAATTTTGTTGATATCCTTTGTCATACATTTATACGCCACATATAGCTTTCCTACGTTGCTTCCTGTTTTATTTACCCTTGGTTGATATTTGATGAAAGAAAAAAAAACAGTTGGTAAAATTCTTATTTTAATCTCCACAGAACCAGTAAAACCTATCACCTGCTTTCTGTTCTGATTGGGTTAATTTTAAACAATTATGTAATATCTAAAGAGACAGAAACCCTGTCTTTTAATGAAAATAAGTAAAAAATTTAGCAACTTTGAGCAAGATAGGCTTCTGATTTAAAACATGCTTTTCAAAAATCAGTCCTTTGAAAAAATTTTAATTACCTGATATGGATAGCAACCTAGAACTAAACAATCATATATACTCTGGGCCATTGGTTTATAATGCTTCATGTATTTCACATGTCCATCTGAAGTTTGCTACTCAGCAATGCATAAAACATAAGAGAGATGAACAGATTAAATAAATTACCCTGCTATTGGTGGATCATTTGTATTTTTTGGTCATGCATCTCCAAATGGTAAGTACTCTAAGAAGGATATTCAGACGGCAAGGCCTATCTTCTTTCTACGTACCCTTACATGAATGATCGCTTCTAATGTGGTGGTGGCTAGAAAAAGTTTAGTACAGTTGTTGCCCATTAGGCTCTAGTCTCATAAATGGGTTTTTAAGAACTCCTTGGGCAAATGGGAGAGCTGAGCATAGCAAGCTGGGTCTAAATTCAATATCACCATATACAGCAAACTTTCCACAAGTGTAAAATAACATTGTTGGGCTGTGCCCCTCAGGCCTGCAGGCTTGTAATTGCCCAGCGGCAAGACCAAAGAAAGAGCCCAGAAGCAGTGACAGGGACATCAAGGACTTGTTGGATAGGGAATCTTACCAGTCAGAAGTCCTGGAGCGACGATGTTTAGCAGACAGCAGGCAGGACACAGGAAAAAACTTGGCTACCTGAAGGAGAAGGCGGCTACCATTTATAGGGGGAATTGACTTCAGGTGGGCTCATAAGTTACCAGGGAAACCAGCAACTCGCCCGGGGCAAGCACGAAAGCAGTTCTGATTAAGCCCTGTAATTAAGAGAATTGGATAGTCATGTGAGTGAAGCAGGTCCTGGTTGAGCAGGGGATGGACAGAGAGCAAGAGAACAGCCATCTTGAATGGCCTTACCATACCAATATCCATGACCAAATTGAGCCAATAGACAAGAATAGGAATCAATAAGTACAGCTGAGTATTATTTATTTTTTAGTCATTCAAAGAGCTACTTTCAGGCTCAAGCTGTGAGTGTCTTTAAAATGCTTTTTTGGGGATTTGTGATTAATTTTAGCATGGGGAGAGTGGTTTAGAGCTCCAAATTTAGATGATACCGCTGAGCTCTTGGAATTGACTGAGGGAAGTTGTTGAATGTTTGGCCTAGAAACAGAAGCATGTTACATAAAGAGACGCCACAGCACTGAGGTAACACTGCAGGAGGCAAAACCAAAATGAGGCTGCATCTGCGTTCAGCACACATAGGAGAAAAGGACCGAGTAAATTATGCACCTGCACCAAACCAGGTTGATGAATGAAAGAGAGTGATTGATGAACAAAAGTGAGGGCTAAAAATCACATTCGTCTCTTAGTAAGTGAGGGAGGGAAATGTGATTCTTCTTAGGAAAAACTTATATAAAAGTATGATTCCATGTTGATTTTTAAACAGAACCTATTCAGAAAAGGCAATTCCTGACTGCTCCCTGGCTGCCACTCTTTCTTTGTTCAGTGTCTGCCCTGCCAATCAAGGCTTTTAAGCATTCACCTGTTCTGGATCCCAGTCACCTTGCAACCTGCCTTTAGTGTTCTATCCACATTTGCATTTATCTTTGATGCCTCCTCCTTTCCCCTGCTTATTCCTCCTTTTCCTTCTACAGCATCTTGTCTGTTCATATTCCTTTTTGTTTTTTCCTTATCAATAGCCGTGTTTGGCCCTTATTCTGGGTTCTTTGATGGTCATTTCACTGTTTGAAAGATCACCCTATTAAAATTGGGTAGGGTGGGCCCCCATCCAGTTGTCAAGGGAATTTTTTTTCCATTAATTTTTTTTTTTTTTTTTTTTTTTTTTTTTTTTTTTTTTTTGCGGTACGCGGGCCTCTCACTGTTGTGGCCTCTCCCGTTGCGGAGCACAGGCTCTGGATGCGCAGGCTCAGCGGCCATGGCTCATGGGCCCAGCCCCACCGCGGCATGTGGGATCTTCCCAGACCAGGGCATGAACCCATGTCCCCTGCCTCGGCAGGCGGACTCCCAACCACTGCACCACCAGGGAAGCCCTTTTCCATTAATTTTGCACACTATTCCAAGATAGTCTTTTAGAAGGGTTACACTTTCCTTTTTCTTGATTTTGCATATCTAGGAAGAAATGGATAAAAAGACGGTCAAGAAATAAAAGGAGGCAGAAAGTAGAATAATTGGAGCTGCCATTCATTGCTGATGGTACAAAGACTTTGTAAAATGGCACCACTACTTTTGGTGCTTGAGAGGTTTTAATAAAGTTTGATACGTGCCTACTCTATGATACAGCAACTCCATTGCTATGTAGACCTCCCAAAGGAATGAGTGTTTATATATTTAAAAAATTGTACAAGAATATTCATAGAGACTATTCAGCATAGGCAAAAAACTGGCAACAGTGTAAATATCTACCAATAGGAGAAAGAATTAACAAACCACATATACACACAACGATATGGATGAATCTCAAAACAATTGTATTTAGTGAAAGCAAACAGACATAAATGAGCACATAAAAGTATATTTCCATTTGTATGAAGTCCAAGAATAGGCAAAAACTAACCAATGGTGATAGAAATCAGGATAGAGCTCCCTCTGGGAGGGGGGAATCATTATCTGGGAAGGAGTATGAAGAAATTTTCTGGGGAATGGAAATAAACTAATTTGCTCTGAGTGATGGTTACTTGAGTATAAACATATATTAAAAATTTCCAAGCTATACACTTAGGATTTATTCATTTTACTATATGAAAAGTATACCTTATTTAAAAAAGGAAGGGGAAGGGATAAAAGAAGATTTGGTGAAAAGAGCACAGGTTTGGAAATAAGATGAACCTGGATTCAGAATCATAGCTTAAGTTTAATAATTCTATGATTTGGGGCAACTTATTTCATCTCTTTCAACCTCAGTTTCCTCACCGGTAAAATAGGAAAACATCACCTATCTCATAGATGTGTTAACCACATTACGTTATTTAATGGTAGTCAATCAAGAAATACTAGTTTCTTTCATGACCCCTTCTTTTCTGTTTTGACTAATTATTAGCAATGGCAAAATTCCTAATAAGTATTCTTTCTACTATGCCACCAGATATGTTTGTATGTACATTAAGTTTGAGGAGTACTGCTCTAGAAAATTCCCAGTGTATAGCAGTACGTTCAAGGCTCTCATAAATTATGCTTTAAAGAAATCTATTTAGTACTGCTTGAAACCACATCTCCCAATCTTATTAGATCAATGAACTGCCCCCGCCCCTCCAAACATGTATTTTTTTGGGAAAAACATAACCTTTATCCCTCCACAAGATATTGTTCTAAAGAAAACACCTTGAGAAACATGTTAGTGTAGCACATCTCCCAGTTATGAATAAGAATTTTGGGGTATCCCCTGGCACATTTCAGAAATGCTGAGGTCAGGATTAGTCTGCCAGATACAACTGCAGCTCTTAGAACCACTTAATTTGCTGCTTTGACTCTATTAATACATATGTGCTTGGACAAATAACCCAAGTATGTGATTCTCAAATGTGAGTGAAGGGCACATCAGAATCATGTGGTGAGTTCTATAAAAATACACATAGATCTATCATTCAGATTCTACTTTGGATAAACAAGAATGGCAATACAATCTGCAGGGACTGTTGAAAATACTGTTCCCGACACTCCCGCCCCACATTCCGGGCGTTCTGGGAGATACTGTCTAGTGATTACAATGTGCACCCTGACCCAGGTGAGAACTATTGGTTTAAATAAATGCATCTCAACTCTGATTGCCCGTTAGTATCACTCTGGCCTAAAAACATCAATTCCAAAGCCCACAGACTGACTTAATTGGCCTGGGGTTAGACTTGGAGATTGGCATGTTTTAAAGCTTCCCAGGTGATATTAATATGCAGCCTGAGTTGAGAACCACTGGTCTAAGAAAAATAAGGGTATTTCTTTGACCCCATCACCAAAACTACCCATCATTTTGTTCTTAAGTTAAAAATACAGTCATTTCAGTGGGGGGTATTAGTCAAAAGAATGTCTATGCTGAAATTTCTTATGTGGGGTCCCTTGTCTCTATATGGAGAATGGTGAACATCAAAGTGGTGTTTCAGAAAGTACAGGACAGTGAGGTGGGTGAGAATTGCTGCTGAGTCATTAAGATAATATGAGATCTGGGCAGTTTGCACACTGCCGTCCATCCATATTCATTCAGAGCTTTAAAACTGGATATTACATACAAGCAATTTGTAGACATCTGGGTGTAGAAAAACCTCTAAAAGGCTTTTTTCATTGTCTTTAAAAATAATCATTTTATAATTTAACTTCATTTGAACAATTTTTAAGTAAATGCAGTTATTATCAGAGAACTAGTTTTTCCCAAGTCACCTAATTCATACTAAGTAAAGGCCACAGCAAGGCTTTTAAAAATAAGCACTATTCTTCTTTTTGAGAAAGAATCCACCATTAACAAAGATGTTTTTAAAGCTTCCATCATCTAATACCTTTAAGACTTCATTTCAATATTTATTATAAGTCAAAACTGGTATTCAATTAAATGTGTAAGTAGTAAATGATTTTATTTATTTACTTTTATTTTTTCAGTAAGGAATGACTTTATTAAGAGGGACTATTGCAGCAGGCGGAAACGCCTAGTGTTAGCCAGAATCGTTTCAGGGAAGGAACGGAGGAACAAAGCTCTGATATGCCGCAGCCAGTGGCTGGAGAGGAAAGGAGGTACTTGTTAAAAACTGCTTTGTGGGCGGGGCTGGGGTGATAGTGTGGGTGAGGGCAGGGCGGTAAGTGCAGGATGGTGGAGGAGTGGGGAACTGTCTTGAAACTTAACAAACTGCTTTAAATAATTGCAGTAGGGCTTCCCCGGTGGCGTAGTCTTTGAGAGTCCGCCTGCCGATGCAGGGAACACGGGTTCGTGCCCCGGTCCGGGAAGATCCCACATTGCCACAGAGCGGCTAGGTCCGTGAGCCACGGCCACTGAGCCTGCGCGTCCGGAGGCTGTGCTCCGCAACGGGAGAGGCCACAGCAGTGAGAGGCCCGCATACAGCAAAAAAAAAAAAAAAAAAAAAAAAAAAAAAATTGCAATAGGGCTTCCCTGGTGGCGCAGTGGTTGAGAATCTGCCTGCTAATTCAGGGGACACGGGTTCGAGCCCTGGTCTGGGAGGATCCCACATGCCGCGGAGCAACTGGGCTCGTGAGCCACAACTACTGAGCCTGCGCCTCTGGAGCCTGTGCTCCGCAACAAGAGAGGCCGTGATAGTGAGAGGCCCGCGCACCGTGATGAAGAGTGGCCCCCGCTTGCCGCAACTAGAGAAAGCCCTTGCACAGAAATGAAGACCCAACACAGCAAAAATAAATAAATAAATTAATTAATAAACTCTTACCCCCAACATCTTCTAGAAAAAAACCATAATAATTGCAATAACAGGAAAAGAGCAGGCAGGAAATGTTTGTTGTCAGACACATGGAGGAGGGGTGGGGATCTGAGACTGACGCAGAGCAAACAAGTTATAGTGCTGGAAGTTCTCACAAATAAACGGTCTCGCTGTCCTAAGTCAATCCAGCATCGGTTATGTCAAGCAATGTTTTGATCAGCCTTGTCAGGGGCTCCACTGGAACAGTAGCTCCCCAAAGAGTGCCTGTGTTCAACTACTACCAGTCATTCAGGTACCCCATTGTCATTTACGTCTCTTCTATCATTTGCCATTTGCTTTTTCTTTCTTTTTTGTTTCTAATATTTATTTATTTATTTGGCTGCACTGGATCTTCCTTGCCAAGTGCGGGATCTTCCTTTCGGCGTGTGGGGTCTAGTTCCCTGACCAGGGATGCAACCCGGGCTCCCTGCGTTGGGAGCGTGGAGTCTTGGCCACTGGACCACCAGGGAAGTCCTGCCGTTTGCTTTCTTCCTTATTTGATTTTTCTGTGTATATGTTGTGTTGTTTATTTTACATTCCTGGTATTTAGAATAGTGCATGATATACAGTAAGTACTCAATAAACATCAATTCAATGAATGAATAATTACCCTGTAAAAATACACAACAATTTAGACTTCCATAGGCAGCGAACCACTCTATGGATATCGCTGAATACAGTCGACACTGGGGTCGGTAGATCCGCGACTGGCTGAATCCGCAGATGCGGAACCCGCTGAACAGGAGGGCAGAATGTAACACTACATCATGTTACGTAAGGGACTTGTACATCCATGGCTTTTCGTATGGGCGGGGCGGTGGTCCTGGAACCAATCCTCCGCAGATATTGAGGGACGACTCGTAGTAAATGATTTTTAAAAAAACCTTAGAAGTGCCTTATCTAAATTGTAGCTTTGAGGGCATATTTCTTGTTTACTTGTCTTCCTTGTGCATTAATATCCCTCTTTTTTACCATTTGGAAATAAAGAGACTCATTGGTAGAGGCGGGAAGTTTTGTGGAAAAAGAAATATCTATTTACTTAAAATGTACCAATACTATCTAATGGGGCAGAGGAAGCTTGAATAAGCCTTCTGGGAGATGAGTTGATGTGATTTTATTAAACCAGCCCTCCAAACTGTGTGGGCATGACCCTAATAGAAATCTGGGCATTGATGTGTTTTACAAAAAAAGTTTGTCTGTTTTTGGGTTAACTGGATTATTAAAACACACACACACACACACACACAAACTCCTCTAATTGTCAAATGATAGATAATGTTTACTGAAGTGTGTGATATAATATTTTTTAGTAATAGTAAATATAAATTGAGGCAGTCAGGTCTTTTATCAATTGAAGGCATTATAGTATTGCTATTGATAGAACTTTTCTAGTCCTTACCTTATATAATTTAAACAGTGCTGGTCACCAAACTTTTGCAAGGTTTAATTGCTCTTCAGGGGAACAGTGTGGAGCAATTATATGAATGATACCAGATCTCGACAATTAAGTTATGTGAAAAGATGGGGAAAGTTGAGCAAATTCTCAGTGGAAAAGGAAAGACTTCATGTAACCCAACTGAAGTTTTAAAAATTATAAGGTGGATTGATAAAATTGATCCAAGCAAACTCTTAATGTTTCAAGACCAGAGAAGTGAGTAGATATGATCTGAAAATTAGAAAGTTGGGAACAAGGAAAAAAGAAGGCAAAACTCTTTTACACAAAGGATAATAAGCATATGGAATAAATTACTATAAAGGGCCCCTGAAGCAAGGAGCATCATTGAATACAGGAGGGAATGAAATGAATTTCTAAATGAAAAGGGAAGGTAGAGAAGAACAGGAAGAAAATAGGCTGATGGAAACAAGGGAAACTTTAAAAGGCAGGTATGATGAGCAGAGAAACCTTTCATTGGGGTCCCTTCACTTCTTCCTGATAGTGCTGTTAAATGGCTTTTGGCATAGCCTGTAATCTAAAATAATGTCATAGCATGGTGCCCCATGCTGTCACATTTAACCAAATGCTACATGGCATTTAACATTCGTCTACCTTCAGGGATGTCTAAATACAACTCTATGTAATGTAATTCTACTCTGCAAATAGGTGGTTTGAGAATACTACCCACCTTTTTGACCAATGAAGTTCAACATTTCTATGGATGTTGCAGATTCAAGGAATTCTTCCTTAGTCTGTTGCTTTAAAAAATAAATTGTTTCCCATAAGCACCTATAATCTAGTGTATGTCAATAATAGATGAGATGATTTTCAATAGGACATACAGAAAGTATGAAAGCATATTAACCATTTGTAAACTATTCAAAATGGGACTGATTGTCTCTCGTTGAGCACACTGTCTTCTGTTATATCTGAAAAGAATCCCCTGCTTTTTTAGCTGGAAGCATGAATCTTTTTTTAGGAAAGTGTGCTGAGGCTGAATACAGGATTTCGAGTGATGGATGATTTGAAACATTAATATGTAAGGTATTGCTAGCTAATTATTCAGCCGTTACTTCAGTGACTTAGATGAGGAATAGGTTTCCTTTGGGAGACAGGATTCTGCTTTCAAGTGGTGCTAACTAAAGTATTAGTACAAACAGTTATATAGTACCTGTTACTGCTAATTCTCTCCCAAAAAGTATAGGTACATCGCTTTCTAAAATATAAAATGCTTAAGAGGAGCATAGTCATTGAGTGCTTGGAAAATATCTACTTGGTTAAAACAGACAAGAAAGTTTTCTTTAATTTAGGCTTAATTGTGAATTTTTAATATTGCTTTCATAGGTATAGTCTTTTTCCCACACTTGGGCAGCATACTCTTGTCATTTTCTGAATACCAACAAAAACCACGAGAGGACATTGAGCAGGGCAATGGCTTCTTAGTGACTAACTTAGAACTTTTTGAACTTCTCAAACATAAAAGGGCATTTTCAGATGGAAAAGTTCATCAATAACGCATTGAGACCATTATCAAAGTTTGTTGGCCTAGATGTCTCACTTTGAGATTCAAGTCAGATGTGGGACATGTCCACTATTCACAGGCAAGGTTAGTGTATATTAATGACAGACCGTAATCTGCCAGAATGCCCAAAGGAGATTGTAGTTTTAAGAAATGGAATCTAGGGCTTCCCAGGTGGCGCAGTGGTTGAGAGTCCGCCTGCCGATGCAGGGGACACGTATTCGTGCCCCGGTCTGGGAAGATCCCACATGCCACGGAGCAGCTAGGCCCGTGAGCTATGGCCGCTGAGCCTGCGCATCCGGAGCCTGTGCTCCGCAACGGGAGAGGCCACAACAGTGAGAGGCCTGCATACTGCAAAAAAAAAAAAAAAAAAGAAATGGAATCTAAAATGCCATGAGTCTGTCCAGAGAGGCACATAGGTAGGACAGGCTCCACTAGATTCCTAGATTTGGGCACAAATTCTATGCACTGTAAAAGAACTCTGGGTAACTGGCACAGTGGGTACATTAGGTCTAAACCTTTGACTCTTCAGTCCAGCGCAGAGCTGACAAAATCATGGAGCCGATCTCACCACTCCTGTGTTCTCTGACTCTCACTTCACCCCAAAGCAAACCAATGAAAGGCATTGGTAAATAACCATGGCATTCTTTCCCACTGATACACAGTCTTCCTTAAAATTGTCCTCCCAGGAGATCCTCACAATCTACCGGGTTCGGCACTGTAGATGAAACCTATTTAATAA